>NC_041403.2:131305010-131425010 GCF_900747795.2 Erpetoichthys calabaricus
TGGGGGACCATCTGAACAAGAGGTTGATCAGATAGCAGAACACAGGGGTACAAAAATGCCAACAACAGAATCTTTATTTTGCAAAGGCTCTGGTTATTTACGGTGTGTGGCAAGCTGCTGTCAATGTTATATTAGTCAATGGTGCCTGGCACACCGCTGTACACTTGGGTCTGCGCAGTAAGTGACGCCAGTTCAGGAGACATGATGCACCTGAATGGATAGATCGGGAAATTCAGCCCAAGTACAAGACCAACCCAGGACTTATACGGGCCAGCAGTACAAAAGAGGACAATAGCAAAATTAGAGGTCATCATGACTAGCGCTGCTAATCTTCTCCATGTTGTGTTGTCCTGCAGCGCCTTCAGTCCACCAAAGTGTGCTAAGAGGGGCTACAGGGGCTCATTTTGCCCACATCATCAAGCTGTATAGTGCCCGTTCATTGTGCCCACCTTTATCCTTACCAATTATAATGTTGACAGAACATTTTCATCATCTAAGCAATGTGCAGAAGCTATTAAAAAGGCAAATAACAATTTAGGTTACAGCATATCATAAAAACGTGAACATAAATCAAGGACTGTTATGCTCCATCCGTGGCAAAAGTGATATTTAAGTGGCTCGGGAAATAAAACATTGAAATTTTGGAACCATGGCCAGGAAACTCCCCAGACCTTGTGGTCAATTCTCAAGAGGCGGGTGGACAAACAAAAACCCACCAATTCTGACAAACTCCAAGAATTGATTTTGCAAGATTGGGATGTCATCAGTCAGGATTTGGCCCAGAAGTAGATTGACAGCATGCCAGGGCGAATTGCAGAGGCCTTGAAAAGTAATATTGCAAATATTGACTCTTTGCATAAACTTAATGTAATTGTCAATAAAAGCCTTTGAAACTTATGAAATGCTTGTAATTCTACCTCAGTATACCATAGAAACATCTGTCAAAAAGATCTAAAAACAATAAGCAGCAGACTTTGTGAAAGCAAATACTTGTGTCATTCTCAGCTTTTAGCCACGACTGTACATTATGTAATGCCTTTCATATTTATCTATGTGTCTTATATAATTCCTATCATAGCCCTCAGTATGTTATGTATTGCCTTTCAGATCTCTAAGTATATGAAGGTTGACATAGTCAAAGATTTTTGGGTGTTAGCCTGGTGACCTTCCTCCACAGAGGATGCATTCTCTTCAGAAGCGGGGTCCAAAATGAGCATTGACTTCTGGTCATCATTCTTCCTAAATGATGGGGTTTTTAGAGGTATGGTGGAAGTGATGTCACTGTTTACCCAAATTGTCTTCCTCCACCTTGAGGAAGCAGTCTCACCCCTCACCCTTTCCTGAATTATAGCCAATGAAATGCTCATGGGGCTTCTATCTATCTCTGCCCTTCATCTCTATGTATTTATTATATGGCCACTATTATTCACCTTAATAAAAGGATAAGTGTCAGAGTGTCTGTGTGTCCATCCAGTTGCTATGTCTATCATTCCAACAGATGGCGCATCACAAATACTAACAATGCTTTATGAATCAAATGGTATACAATAGAGACATATACATTGCATTTGTCATTCCAACAGATGGTGCATCACATACATTTGTAGTAATGCATTTCAGTACTACACATTTTTGTGATGCACCATTTGTTGGAATGAAAAACGCACTGTATTTTATTAATACATGCAATACAATATACATTCCAATAGATGGTGCACTGCAAACGTTAACCCTGAAGTCTACATTGACTACTTAGATTTCAGCTAATGGCTTACATATACCTCTTATGTAGAGCTTCTGATAATCATTCGGTCTTAATATAGCACATTATTTATCTATCATATTCAGTCTTTCATATCTGCTGTCCAACTTCAGAAACAAGGAAACAAGAGATGAGGCTGATCCTGAATTTTACTTACAGAAACAGACCAGCTTTTTATTAGAAGTTTAGCCCAACAGCCACTGCACCACCTTAAACTCAACTGAAGAGAGAGGACACAAACCGCCCAGGCAGTCACGGAGGTCCAGGCTGGGGACAACTGCAGTTGCCTTTAGAAGACCTCCGTCTGCTAATCCACATTCTGAACCATTTCAGGCTTGTGGGGTGCTTACTGAGTCGACCCCAGAAATATCAGACACAAGGCATTCCATCAGATGATACCGTGAGACACACACGTCAGGTCAATTTTCCAAGTTGGTGATGGATCTGGAGGGCCAAGTGTGAAGCTGCACAAGGATGGTGAGACACCCAAAGGTGCGTTAATTCAAACCTGACTTGACCTTGATGTCAAATTGGCAAATAACCCTTGGGTTCAAGCACAATGGGGCAGATTTTCCAAAATTGCCTGAAGGTATAAACAGTAACGTGTGCCCAAAGCCCTTGTGGGTTACTTAGCAGAGCATTAACTTTGCCTGTGTGCCATTACGTTAAGTGCCATCAAGGAACTGGTGAAATGAACAGAGCATTAAATGTGGAAGGCTCAGACAGCATCTCAATAATATATAAAAACATTTTAAAGTCTCTTTGTTTCAAAGATCCCAGTGTACAGTGGGGTAAGGATTTTTCACTTAACATCCCTGGAAAGGAGTGGAAGGCAGCCATGCATTAAATACACTTGAGCTCCACACGCGCAAAGCATTCAGTCATTCAACTCAAAATCTTTTACTGGGCACATCTCTCTTGTTTAAAATTGTTTAAAATGTTCCCAGGGTAAGATTCGGCCTCACTGAGCCACATGTTTTGGGTGGGCACCAAATTACAATACAATACAGTTTATTTTTCTATAGCCCAAAATCACACAGGAAGTGCCGCAATGGGCTTTAACAGGCCCTGCCTCTTGACAGCCCCCCAGCCTTGACTCTCTAAGAAGACAAAGAAAAACTCCCAAAAAAAAACCTAGTAGGGAAAAATGGAAGAAACCTTGGGAAAGGCAGTTCAAGAGAGACCCCTTTCCAGGTAGGTTGGGCGTGCAGTTGGTGTCAAAAGAAGGGGGTCAATACAATACAATACAGTGCACAGAACAGAACAAATCCTCAATACAGTATAAAATAAAAAGTTTTTTTTTTTTTTTAGAAGTAAAAAAAAAATAAAAATTTTAGAAGTACGGAGCAAATTAACATCATTCTGGACCAAAATCTTTGCATACCTATCAGACAGCCTTGGGGTCAGAATCCCTCCTAACCCGTTACCAGCTGTGTTTGGTGGGCTCTCAGAGGGGCTTCAAGTGGAGACGGACACACCAACTGTAATTTCCTTTACTTCATTATTGGCACGTGGACTTCTCTTACTCGGCTGGAAGAATCCCACTCCACCTGTTATACGTCAGTGGGTAACTGATTTCCTTGGAATTGTAAAAAAACAAATTCTCAGCTAGAGGATCGGTTCAAAACTTGTTTTAAAATATGGCAGGATCTAATTAAAAAAACTGCAGAATATCTGAGGAAAAGGACATTCTTCCTTCTGTGTGGTTTTTAAAGATTTGTTCTTGCTGTTGGCTCTCCTCTCTCTCTCTCGGGCCGAGGTTCAATTCTGGTTTGCTAAGTTTGACTTGTTTGTCTGTAATGTTATCTTCGTTGTTGTAAAGGTTAGTCCTGAGCGTATGGAATGTTATTTTCTTCAAATAAAATCAATAAAATTAAAAAAAAAAATATGTAGAGGGCCTCCATGACCTGAGGTCGCTGAAGTTGGTCATCCCATTTTCAGCGGAGTTGTGTCTTGTCTGCTCATCTGTGCCACAATACCAGCTTGACCCCTGGACTCCTCTGCACTTCACACGACTCTCCTGGACTGGCTTGCTGTGCTGCTGAATTTACACATCCTTGGTGGGCAGGTGCCTTGTACCATGGGTGCTGAACACTGAAGCTACTTTGTAGAGCCTAAAGACTAAAGCGTGTTGGCTGGTGCAAAGCGAGCAATGCACTCCAGGAAGCAGTAGGGTCTCAGATGATCAGGTCCTTCAAGATGGAAGCTAGAGAGCAAGGTGGGAATCTGAAACAAACTGGCAGGTCACGTCAATAAAATGGAGACCAAGAGAGTGGTTAAAAGAGATTGGGACACTCGAAGGTCCGCTCACATTTGATGACTTTTCCAGCACTTTTCAGTCATAGCCTTTCTTAGCGCACTCCCCTCAAGTGCAGTTGAGTAATGTGACATGGCCAACTACTCATTTCTACTAATCCACGAGTTGCTGCGACAAGAACAATCAAAGAGGTTGGTTTTGATTTTAGCCGTCGGGGTGGGCTCTGTGTGTGCAGGACAGCTGACAGCCAGTAAATGCTTGAGCAGGAGACACAAGGCGTAGAATTGTAGCGATGAAGAATAAGGAGGCTGTAAACAGAAGAGAAGCTCATCAGTCTGATGTCTCCTGTTTTAAGTACCATAACAGAATGGAAAAAAGAAAAACAACAACAACAACAACATTTATTTATATAGCACATTTTCATACAAAAAGAAAAAACAGTTTCTGGACTAAAGGGAAGCAGCTACTGAAATTGACTTGTGAGCTAATTAGTAAGACAAGGCGTAAACGACCAGGACATAAAAAAAGAGCAAAAGCTTAAAAAGCAAGAAGACGACGACCAATAAATAATGTCTCACACACACAAATGTTTGCTACAAATCCCCTAAAATTTTCACAAACCAATTTTGTAATTTCTGGATTAACACAACCTGTTGAATAAGAGCAGGCGTCCAGTTTAAAGCAGAAGGTGGTCCACAGGACTGAACGTGGGGACCACTTATTAGCCCATTAATGAGTGTAACATGGAAGTGGAGGCTCTGCTTTAAAATTCAGGAACTCCCAAATGTGAGGGTGTGCTGTGTTGAGTGAGCACGCGGGTGATGTTAGACTGCCATCTGCTGGCCGCAGCCGGACCACAATTATCATCTGACGAAATGAAAATGCACCTCATGAGGCAAGCACATTGTACAGTAACAAAGACACAAGGAAACCTCATTTAAATTGAGGACACTGTGCAGGTCTCTTGGGGTGCACACATTTTGCCATTTTTAGATTATTTCTTCAAACAGCACTGACCACTTTCTGTCCATTTTCAGACACTTGAAACTCTCACTCCATGGCTGAACAGACTGGGCACACTGTCGGCTGCCTCTCAGCTACAGGACAGTGGAGGTGGTTAAGGATGATTGATTCTTGCATTACAGTAAGTGTAGCTCTGTACCTTTTCTGAGAACATGGAGGTGCTAAAAGAAATTCATTCCACAAGAGGGTAAGTGCCGATTCTGTGTAGGTGGTGCCAAGTCAGACTGCACTCTTTCAACTGATGGCAGGTTTAATCTGGCATAAACTAATTTTTCCAGTCACTTCTCATAAAAATACACATCACTCTTGAGCTGTAAGCTCTGTGTACACAAGGATATTAAAATAAAAATTAACCTTCTACCTTCTTCGAAACCCACCACTTCCTGTATGTCACACAAAACTGAGCAGCTGGATTGCTGACAAAAATATCTTGCAATGTTGAAGCACGCAACCAGGAAACAAAAAAGAAAGACGGCCGAGAGCGACATCAGCAGCGCCAGTTGTATGACGCAAGACACATCCACGGACAGTCAATACTCGTGAACTTACCAAGGCCGCATTTTGCTGGATTCCATGAGGTGCCATTTTCAGTATACTGTATATCAAAGGAAGTGGCACAGGGGTGCCCACGGCCAGCTGTCTCTGAGGAGTTTACATGTTCGTCTCCTGTCTGCCCTGGGTTGGACTGGCACCCTACCCTGGGTTACACACTGGCACTATAGACAGATAGATTGATAGACATAAGAGACACTATACACACCAGACAGACAGACAGATAAGACTTTAAAACTTTACAGAAGTTCAAAAGAAAAGTATATATAAATACACACACACACGCTGACACAGAGGTGGGCAAAAGAAGGTTTACAATTGTTCATATGGAAAAAAGGCAGCAGGGTATGTATGACTGCTAGACTCAAGCACATTTTAATAATTAGACAAGTAATACAAATAAATAATGCAATAATTAATAAATAATAATAGAAGAATAAACTCTGTTTGGCATACTCACAACTGTATACCTACTTTTGCCCACCCCATATATAGTACATGCACAAACACACACACTATATTATTTATATATATATATATATATATATATATATATATATATATATATATATATATATATATATATCAATGCATGCAGCTGGAGATCCACAAAGGGAGAAAATGAATCACGTATCATAAAGTAGCTTTTATTCCTGAGCTTTCAGCCCCTGCCAGGGGTCTTCATCAGAGGATAATGCTTAGACTTACAAGAATCAAAAATGACAAAAATGAATGAAAGACGCTATCTCTTCCGTCTTTTCACTTCACACGGATTCTCTAAAACATTCATTAATCGGAGCTTACACAGAAGATGCCAAAAAACTCGACAAACAATCAACTTGAATCAGAACCCCCACCCCACCTGGCACTCACTTCCTTATCATCACGCATCCTGGCCAAGTCAGGCGTCAGAATAGCACACAAACCCACAAACAATCTGCGCATGGTCCTCTTTAATGCTAAAAACAAGAAATCGATAGCAGAAACACGAAACGCAGTTTATAGCATTCCATGCAGTTCTTACCCAGCGGTATACACAGGACAAACAAAAAGAATCGCAACACGTATACAGGAACATCGCAACGCCATCAGAAGAAAGGACTCACAATCACTGATCTACACGCATACTAAATCAACAGGACAAACACTTAACTGGGACAATGTACAAGTAAGATTTAAGGCCAGAACTAAAAGTGCTGGAGAGCTGGCTGAGTCCTGGCTATCAAATGAGAACGCCATTAACAGACATTTGGACATGAACCCAGCATATGCAAACTTAAGAAGAACATCTTCATAATAAATAAAATCTTTACAACCAATAACCCACCCCCGTAACCTTTTGCTATATATTGCCTTTGATTCTTGTAAGTCTAAGCATTATCCTCTGATGAAGATCCCTGGCAGGGGCTGAAAGCTCAGGAATAAAAACTACTTTATGATTCGTGATTCGTTTTCTCCCTTTGTGGATCTCCAGCTGCAAATATGCAAACCGTATCACAGACCTTATCTTCCATTCATATATTATATATATATATATATATATATATATATATATATATACATATATACACATATATATACAAACAAACAAAGTTCAACCCTCCGAACAGAAAAGAAAATGGTAGTAGTAGGAGGGGAAAACCGTTCCAGATGCCTTGTTGAAGATGCCAGTGTTCAGAATGATTCGTCACACATCACTCTTTCTGTTGGCAGCTTTAAAAATGAAACATTAACAGGATGATGCAGCCCCCTCCTAGTCTGGAATGTGGATCAATTCATTCAGCATATCAATGTCTGGATAACAAGTATCGACTTTTAATTGTAATGAGCTCACTTCTTATATTTCTCCTTTAAGTCTCCAGACCTTCTCTCCACTTTGTCCAGTATTACCAGATGATACTGTCCAGTCTTAAATAGCATCTGAAATAATAAGTTTAAGCCAGTTCACCACGATAATAGAGTTGCTGTAGTACCAGAATTTGCAATAACTCACCATTAGATGTGTCCATTCTTTCAACGTAAGTGTTCAAACATTTGTTGTAATGTAGAGGTTGGCCAATTTGAAATCCTTTCCACCTTACATTTATTGTCGCTCCAGATCTTTCCCTTTGCCATCCTCAGATGAGCTACTCCTTTGAAAAGGTGTGACGCTGCTCCCTAGGAAGTAGTGAATGCAGCCGAGTACCAGAATATTTAATCTACCCCATTTTACATTCCTCAGAGTTTCTTACATTCTCAGATGTTATAGACGCTGGTAGCCATCAGATTCTCTAAGCTCCCGCTGGGACATCTCTCAAGTTCACAGCTTGTCTGAAAGGCAGTTGAGATGTGCTGGTGCCCAGGTCTGCGCTGACAGTAGCTCAACTTCATTTTAATGTAAAAATTAATTGAAAAAATGATAGTAACAAGTCAGAGGTCAAATCTTAACATTAATAATAATTGTAAAAAAGTATTTAAATAACTGCCAAAACAATGATGTTTATTTATCCATTTTTTAGCATTATCATTCCACCTAAATAAAGAAAAAAATAAAAATGACACAAAGACATTTGCAAATAACAACAATATTAAAAGTTTATTTTCACAAGTTACTCTTTTATTACAATGAGCCCATTTTTTGTTCTTACATTTTATCTGTGCAATTTGCTGGATATCGAACACAAAGAGAATACATAAAACAGGTCCTGGAATTAACAACCAAGTACAAAATGTTGGCATCACAAGAAACACAGCCATTTACACACAAAATGGAAACTGGCAGCGGTGTAACTCTAGCAGAGGAGAAGTCATGGGTGGTAGCAGTGACACCAACTGGTCACACATCCAGCACAAAATCTACTAAGCGATGAGACACTACATTGGCCATGGTGAATGGTGGCCCAGCAGGGCTCCCTCACTCCAAATAATCAGCGACGGCCTTTGGCCAAGACAAGCCCTTTGTGGACCGTAACGTTGTCCTGTTGTTGCAGTATTAGTTTGTTCTGATGGGGGTGCCCTCAATGACATGTGTGCATATATTTTATGCACAAGGAGTTGCAGATCCAATGTTGTTTCTAGAATTCTGCCTTTGGCACTGGGACACCACTGCGTTATTAAATACACAGATCTATATTTGAATGCACATACTGCATGATGTTTTCTGTTTCAGGTTGATATTTGTAAATGTGTGAAGTGCTCTCAATTTGTCAATGGAAAATGTGTTGTATAAAAATAGACAGCCAAAAAGAATAATTAAATAAAATGAATCAATAATGGGACAAACAGTTTCACAACTTACTCCTTAGCCACAAGGCCACAGTGCCTGAACAAAACTGTGAAAATAAAATGTTTACATTTTGAAGCTTTGTAAAAGCACCAAACAGAATAGTTTATAAGAGCATTTCAGGTCTCAAGTTCGGTAGATAAGCAGTAGAACATGAGTAGCTGCATTATAAAAGATGTTAGCAGATCACTATAGTGGAACAAATATGATTTGGTTCCTGTGACAGAACATTTTATATTTATGAAGATAGCTACTTTTGTTGATTTTGTTGGAACCATTAACTCGGACAAAACGTTTCCAAACTTATCTTGGAAGGAGATTACGTAAAGACATTTTCTAATGATGGAGGCTGGTGGAGATTACAACACTCGGATGGCAATTAGGAAAAATGACTGAATATGAAGATATCCATCCAGCCAAGGTCAAATATAATCTTTGACTGAGAACACTTAAAATTCTTCTCTCCATACGTCACTCGCCCATGAATATTTACTGTGATAGACTGGCACCTCAGCCAGAGCCGTTTTAACCACCTTGCGCCCAATGCTGTTGGAATCGCCTTCAGCTCCTTGTGGTCCCAAAATGGACAAATGTGTTAGTATTCATACCAAGTCGTGGAGGGGTGTTCAGGGTTTACTTTTTTTTTTTTTTTTGAGTTGGCCATGGTTGAGTTTTTACCATCAGCTGTAATAAAAAGCACCATGAAACAAATTGCAGACAAAAAATTGAGCCCTTTCAATTCACAACTAAAAACTGGCCATAACTCCCAGCATGGCACACCAGATCATGCAACAACAAGGACGAGCAAACAGCGAACTACAGGAACTTGCATGCACAGAGCATACAGCTGGCACACAAACAGCCCCAGGCCTTCTGTTTTCAATTTTCAACAACAACTGTTTCCCTGTTTCAGATAAATGCCCACACATACGATTTAAGCAACCTGCACCTCTGTACAGATCTTGTAAAACGACATCATCAATTGGAAAGATTTCGACTGCCTACAGATCCTTTCCCTGATGTCTGTTACGACTCCTTTTAAAGGCACGCAATGAGAGGACTTGGCCACACAGGCACAGAAGAGTTGCTGGATATTAACTGACATCAAATGCTTCACAACACTGTTTTGTTAATACACAGGCAGAAACTTTCAATGTAATCAACACTATTTAACAACGACCGAAGTGCCTCCTTCACTGGCAGTAAAAAACACTGACGTTACCTCCATGTTCGGTTGTAAAATGCACTAATATATAAGGTCAAATTTATTAACTCAGTGCTGAGTTGTTATTTAAGAAGTACATGATTGAGAATACTAAAAAAACGGAAATAACCACAGTCCTGTGTTAATGATATATGAGTGTATAAAACCAGAAGTTTATTAATCAGGAAAAAGGCTGAAAACACATGGTCACCCACTTACAAGAAGAGGCTGCTGTTAACGTTTCACTTTCCACGCTGTTGTGTGACCATAAATTACACAGGGACCCTACTGTTGGGTTCAAGTCAGTGTTCAGGAAATGGGCTAACTACTTTTGCTACTTCAGTTTAGAATGTACACAGATTTTTGGATGGGTCCTTTCCCGTTTAGAAAAAAACAATCTCAAGCAATTTCAAATCTCAATATATGTGTTTGCCTTGAATTTTTATGCGGTCTTTACTAAATGTTATGAGGAATGATCTGAAGAGCTCTCCTGTGAAAGAGAGTGCCTTATAAAAGCAACAGACGCTAAGAGTATGAAAAACATGGCTGTGCAAATCTTCTCTTCAATCAACGTAAAGTCCAGTTTTTGGTTGAGAGACGGAAAGGCAATAGAATACTGTGCAGCGCACCTGGATGCCTCAGTGGCGGATGTCAATCAGAACTAACGCTACAAGTCGTCTGTTAATTGTAAATAATCAGATCCCACCTTAAATACTGAGAGTGACAGCTTCAGCATATGTTTTGGTATCATGTATCTTGAGTGCACAAATAAGCATTAGAATGTCTTAGACATGAGTTTACTTCCACCAAAGTGGCTAGATAGTGGACCATATTATTTTGAATCTAAACTGCTTGGTATCCACTGTGTAAAAAAAAATATCCATTCACAAAATCAACTGCTGTATTTCTTCTCAATGGCTCCAACTGGTTGGTAACAATTTGTTTAAAATGGAATTGTTCTTGCTCTCATTTTAGTAAGTCCATTAAAACCCACTTTATTTCAATTGTTAATAAAACGTTCAGAGGCTTTAGTAACACATTAAATACAATCATTCTGAAGAGTTCCCGATCAACCCCCTGAAATTATGAAGTAAGCTTAGAATAGCTGGGTGGAGAGAATTTCCTGCGTAAATACTTGAGGATATACAGTGGGAGGCAGCTGATGAGGGTGATCACAGTCACCTTCCACAGGAAAGATAATGTCGTAATAAAGTAGATGTCTGAAACAAAATCAAGAAACAGAAATTAAAAAAAATACACAAATACTCAATGATGAAACGTGAGCGTCAAGATACTCCACTTGGCAGAACAGTGATGTAATCAGCACACCCAGCTGTTTATGACAAATATGCAGCAACTACAAAAACACAAACAGTAATGCAATGTGACCATCTTACATGTTGCTACCCTCACAGTTTGGTTTTATTTCATTTTGTGTTGCATGTCTTACAGTACATTAAAATAAATGTGTATCCAGCCCTGACTATTACCAGCTGGCCTTGGATATTGTTTCAGATGAGGCGTTACAGTAATCTGGGCCATAGTTCTTTAAAATAGTTTGCATGTAGAGTGCTGCATTGAATTCTTGGTTTAATTTTGAGCACAAACCTATGGAGCAAAAATACTTCTAAGCACTTATTATTTGTTCACCAGGTCTTCTAATTGAAAGGAATGTCACAGATCTGCAAGCATCACATCACCACTGAACATACACTTTTACTCTTTGAAAAACTGAGTGACAAAGAAACTGTCCACTTTTATATCTGAAAACCTATTGAAAACAAACATTATATCATGGAACTACTGCGTGTAAAATACATTCATGTACATGCATTTAATTGTGCAGTCCCAATCTCAGTATGCCTGCTGGGCTTCTCAATCCATAGCTCCTATAATCTGGTCAAAAATTGGATTTGTTCATGTGTTTCTCATCTGCCGGAAATGTATTAATTTTAGGAGTTTCTTGTACTTTTTCCTTTCTTTCAGTATTAGTTGATTTTTCAGCGTCCACCACATTATGACCACATGTCCTCTCATTAAGTCTGCCTAAAGTACCCACACTTTAACAGCATACCTGCTATGGGGTGGTGTTTTCATGTCTGTGGGTGGTAGAGCCAAGTACTGTAAGAAGAGAGAGAGAGAGAGAGAGCGAGTGAGCGTGTGTGTGTGTGTGTGTGTGTGTGTGCGTGTGCAGAGTGCAAACTAAACTGACTGACTGATATACTTTACTAATCCCTAAGGGGAAATCGTCTTTTCACATGTTCTTTTTTGGGGTTAGGAGAAGATGTCCGGATCTGCTGTAAAATAAGTGACCACTGAAGGTTAGAAGGTAGCTGGCATAGATCCCACAGTTCTTTTTGCCAAAATATCTTTTAATATTAAAAAAATAGTATGCACTTATGCAAATAAATATTAAATAACACTACTATTTATATAGTATATGATTTTATGTGATACTAATTATTTTTTTTTTGGCTTACATGGCATCTACAAGTTCTTGCAATTTTTCAGCAAATTCCAAAAATATTCCCATTTAATTGTTCATGGCCAATTCACAAATAGCCAAATCCTGGGAATCTGGGACTGTACATTACAAAATGAGGCATTTTATGCAGTTTTCTTTGGGTTTACTACTTTACATTTAATATAAATTTATTTTGTGGGAGGGGCATGACCCCTTGGATATACTTTGAGTGAAAAGGAGTGGAAAGAATAAAGTACTTTCTACATTTATTTGTGAGTTACTGGATTCTTCCATAACTTTTTCAGTAAATTTGAACTGCTCTGGCCAGTATATTGTACATCAGTTATGTTGTGTTAATAAATAAAAGAATTGCTCCAGAGGCATGCATTGTATCGCTGCCTACTTAATATCCATCTTACTGCAGAGGAATGGATATTACAGATTAGATGAAAAAAAGTGAATGCCTACTCTCTTCAGCTGATATCATAAACTGGAGCAAACCAATCCAGAGGTCCTAAAGTATAGCTATTGTATGCATTCTGAAAACACATTACAGATGCTTACTAAAAACTCTCATTCAGTCAAATGTCTTTTTCCTGTTTGAGAAAACTATCGTCTTGACTCAAATTTGTTAAGTGCTGTGAATAAAGTTTCTTTTGGACTACAGTAATCCCTCGCTATATCGCGCTTCGACTTTCGCGGCTTCACTCTTATCGCGGATTTTATATGCAAGCATATTTAAATATATATCGCGGACTTTTTGCTGGTTCGCGGATTTCTGCGGACAATGGGTCTTTTAATTTCTGGTACATGCTTCCTCAGTTGGTTTGCCCAGTTGATTTCATACAAGGGACGCTATTGGCAGATGGCTGAGAAGCTACCCAATCAGAGCATGTATTACATATTAAATAAAACTCCTCAAATATAGTGTGAGCACAGGGGCTGTTCGCACCCCTAGAAGATACGGCCACTCCTCAAAAAACACTGAAAGATTACCTTCACATTGCTCTCTTCCTTGCTGGGCTTAAATGTGGCTGTTTTGTCAAGCGATATGCTTCCTGTATGGTGCTTAGCATACTTAAAAGCTCGAACGGCACGTATTGATTTTTAATTGTTTGTTTTTCTCTGTCTCTCTCTCTCTGACATTATGTGCTCCTGACGAAGGGGGTGTGAGCAGGGGTGGCTGTTCGCACCACTAGACGATATGGACGGACGCTCCTCTAAAAAAATGCTGAAAGGCTACCTTTACATTGCTCCCTTCCTAGCAGCTGCGTTGTCCGGCAATTCTTCGCATACTTAAAAGCCAAACAGCCCTATTGATTTCCGATTGTTTGCTTTTTTCTCTCTATCTCTCTGACATTATCTCCTCCTGACGCGCACTCCTTTGAAGAGGAATATATGTTTGCATTCTTTTAATTGTGAGACGGAACTGTCATCTCTGTCTTGTAATGGAGCACAGTTTAAACTTTTGAAAAAGAGACAAATGTTTGTTTGTAGTGTTTGAATAAAGTTCCTGTCTCTCTACAACCTCCTGTGTTTCTGTGCAAATCTGTGACCCAAGCATGACAATATAAAAATAACCATATAAACATATGGGTTTCTACTTCGCGGATTTTCACCTTTCGCGGGGGGGTCTGGAACGCAATCCCCGCGATAGAGGAGGGATTACTGTACTGTGATTCCTCTTATATACAATTAACCAGTTACCTTACTGAATAGTGAGTAAACATTACTTAAGTATCTGAACAATGTATTTCTACATGGAAATATGGAATGAATTGGCTTAGAATTAGCAAACTTAAAAAAAACAAACCTAAACAATTGAATGGCTCAGCGGGTAGTCTTTCTGCCTCACACTGCTTGGGTGCCAAGCCAAGCCATTACCTCCACCTCAATTATACACTTTACAACTCACAGAATTAGCTTTCTAAGAGATAAAAATATATGTACTCATTGAGGTTCTGCTGCTGAGGTTCTCAGAACTCCGTCTAACATTTAATTCAGTTTTTCAATGCAGCCTTAGATTGTTGTAAAAGTTCACAGGTAAAATGCAATTACAACTTTACAAATTATATAGTGCATACACATAGAGATACAGGTTTGTTTAAACACATACAGTTAAATATACGGTGCCATGGTGTATGAAATAGGTAGTATTTATTTAAGCAAAGCATTTTTTAAATTCAATTCAGTGATAGGTAGTATTTATTTAAGCAAAGCATTTTTTAAATTCAATTCAGTGATCTGGATAAGGAAACTAATCATGAAGAAGCATTTGGTTAATAGAAAAAGAAAATCGTGTCTGATCTCCGTAGTGGATTGGAGCGGGATATTTTTAAAAATAGTACAGTTCAGATGTTGCGAGTGCCGGTGTATGCAAAAGCGATGATCAGCTGCTCAGCTTAACAGGGGAATGGACACAGATAATTTAGTGCACCTGCAATCACAAAGTGTATAAAAGGTCCGAGTAAATTAGAGAGGACAAAAAGAAAAGAGACAAGGAAGATGAAAACAGGAAACTAAACCCTTGTGGGACTGACATTTTGAATTGAAGATCCACCTCTGCCCCTCATTTGTTGGTCAAGAGTCCTGTCTTCTATTCAAAAATGCAATCCCGTGAAGCTTTAGTTTCCTGTTTTTGATGTGCACTGACTTTTTCAGAATTATATATTATATATATTATTATTATTATATATATATATAACAATATTTTAGCAAAAAAGTATGTGTTTAGCATGTTTTGAGAACATGACTGAATAACTCACACGTACACTATGTGATATAAGTAATGGGAATTTTTTTTTCCCCTCATGGACATTTTTCACATTTTTTTTCCCTCATGGACATTTTTCACATTGTTTGCCGTTGTAAAGAATTGATCACTATTGGCTTCTATTTTATCATGTTTTCTATCAATTTTGCATGAAAACATGAGTTTAAAAATTTCCTCAGCCATCACTACAAACTACATGGGGTGTAAACAAACAGAAAAAAATCACATTTGTGTGGAGTATTCATTTAAAGACAATGAAGAGACAGGTGCTTTCTAACACTAAATACTCATGTAGACCTGAAAGGAAACACACCGTATCAGCACAACAATTGTGTCTGCTGTAAACTATGTAGTATAAATAAATGTAAACTAAAAATACAGGGGAAAATGTGAGTGAAGACCTTTCATTTTCTGACTCAGTTTTAGATACTTCTAAAGGCCATATTGGCAGTACTATACCATTCACTGTAACAGCACTTTAAGATTAAGTGATCGCACATAAACATAAATGAATGATTTAATTTACCCAGCACACCCAACAGACAACCACAACACAGGTCTTCCAACTCTAGTACAATGTTTTAACAGTGTTAAAAATGTGTGCATGATATTTTAAGCATGCTTTATTTTAGAAAACATTTTTCGAAAATATATTATAAAAATTTCACTTGTAATTTATTTTTCACATTATTTTTATGGTAATTTAATATAAACTAGTGAACTCTATAGAATCACTGCCTTTTCAGTGTAACACAGTGCAGAATCACTTTCTCAAACAGCAGCCATTTGTTAAATGTGATGTGCTATAACCTATGTTTAACCAGACTGTCAGTTACTTACCAATGAATTCATGAAGGAAAACAAGCGAAGCAATGTAGCAAGCCAGGCTGAGCAACTCGGCCACAATCATGAGCCAGTGCCAAGTCTGAATAGTTAAAGCCACCATCAGTAGCTCTGTGAGAATCAGAGATGTAAAGGAGATGGCTACGATGTGGACAAACTCCGACTCAAAGAGAAGAAGGGCTCCATACATAATGATGCTGCCTGTCAAGAAACAAAAGATCACTCTAATTTAGAATACAAAAGGGAAAGACTTTCACATCCATTGATTCAATTTCTATAACCATTTAAAACATTTTTGTAGTTTGTTTTCTTATTGTTACTCTTGTTATGTAAAACAAAAATGAATGACCTGTAACTCATGACAAGAAAGTAGTTTTAGGTTATCATTCAGGCTTGAGCGGGTAGTGGAGGTCCATGGCCAAAGAAGCGATTTCAAAGTAACTTGAAAAGTAGTGAAGTTTTACAACTACTGAAGTATATACAAGTTTCAGAGGCCTAAATAAAAAATAGCCTTAGATATCAGAATGAAGAAAAAAGAATTACATTTTAATGGAGTTCTTAGTGGGAGGGTAGTGCTGACATGGAAGTCAGTGTCACAGCTATTGTGCTGCTTGAGGATGCAGAAATAAGATTGAACTCTGAAAACAGCTCAGTATCCTTTACGTGTGGAGTCCACTCTTTCACTGATTTCTTATTTTCAGATAGATTTTAGTTACCTAAACTGACACAGCATTGCCCTTGTGTTTCAAAAAGCATACGAAAAGCAAAGTTTAAGCTCCTTTAAGGTAGCAGTCAGAATAGATAGATAGATACAGTGGTGTGAAAAACTATTTGCCCCCTTCCTGATTTCTTATTCTTTTGCATGTTTGTCACACAAAATGTTTCTGATCATCAAACATATTTAACCATTAGTCAAATATAACACAAGTAAACACAAAATGCAGTTTTTAAATGATGGTGTTTATTATTTAGGGAGAAAAAAAATCCAAACCTACATGGCCCTGTGTGAAAAAGTAATTGCCCCCTTGTTAAAAGATAACCTAACTGTGGTGTATCACACCTGAGTTCAATTTCCGTAGCCACCCCCAGGCCTGATTACTGCCACACCTGTTTCAATCAAGAAATCACTTAAATAGGAGCTGCCTGACACAGAGAAGTAGACCAAAAGCACCTCAAAAGCTAGACATCATGCCAAGATCCAAAGAAATTCAGGAACAAATGAGAACAGAAGTAATTGAGATCTATCAGTCTGGTAAAGGTTATAAAGCCATTTCTAAAGCTTTGGGACTCCAGCGAACCACAGTGAGAGCCATTATCCACAAATGGCAAAAACATGGAACAGTGGTGAACCTTCACAGGAGTGGCCGGCCGACCAAAATTACCCCAAGAGCGCAGAGACGACTCATCCGAGAGGTCACAAAAGACCCCAGGACAACGTCTAAAGAACTGCAGGCCTCACTTGCCTCAATTAAGGACAGTGTTCACGACTCCACCATAAGAAAGAGACTGGGCAAAAAACGGCCTGCATGGCAGATTTCCAAGACGCAAACCACTGTTAAGCAAAAAGAACATTAGGGCTCGTCTCAGTTTTGCTAAGAAACATCTCAATGATTGCCAAGACTTTTGGGAAAATACCTTGTGGACTGATGAGTCAAAAGTTGAACTTTTTGGAAGGCAAATGTCCCGTTACATCTGGCGTAAAAGGAACACAGCATTTCAGAAAAAGAACATCATACCAACAGTAAAATATGGTGGTGGTAGTGTGATGGTCTGGGGTTGTTTTGCTGCTTCAGGACCTGGAAGGCTTGCTGTGATAGATGGAACCATGAATTCTACTGTCTACCAAAAAATCCTGAAGGAGAATGTCCGGCCATCTGTTCGTCAACTCAAGCTGAAGCGATCTTGGGTGCTGGATCAGGACAATGACCCAAAACACACCAGCAAATCCACCTCTGAATGGCTGAAGAAAAACAAAATGAAGACTTTGGAGTGGCCAAGTCAAAGTCTTGACCTGAATCCAATTGAGATGCTATGGCATGACCTTAAAAAGGCGGTTCATGCTAGAAAACCCTCAAATAAAGCTGAATTACAACAATTTTGCAAAGATGAGTGGGCCAAAATTCCTCCAGAGCGCTGTAAAAGACTCATTGCAAGTTATCGCAAACGCTTGATTGCAGTTATTGCTGCTAAGGGTGGCCCAACCAGTTATTAGGTTCAGGGGGCAATTACTTTTTCACACAGGGCCATGTAGGTTTGGATTTTTTTTTCTCCCTAAATAATAAAAACCACCATTTACAAACTGCATTTTGTGTTTACTTGTGTTATATCTGACTAATGGTTAAATGTGTTTGATGATCAGAAACATTTTGTGTGACAAACATGCAAAAGAATAAGAAATCAGGAAGGGGGCAAATAGTTTTTCACACCACTGTAGATAGATAGATAGATAGATAGATAGATACTTCCCAATGGGAAATTCACATATTATATTATAATAACATATTATACTATTCACATATAAAAGATGCTTACTTTCACTGTCAACATTATTAAAATACAGAAAAAGAAACCAAAATGCCATTTAATAGTTATAGTAGAATAGTTAGTAAATTGAACAATTAAGCGGCACGGTGGAGCTGTGGTAGCGCTGCTGCCTCGGGTTCCAGATCCCAGATCCTCCAGACGTGGAGGTTGTATGTTCTCCCTACAGTATGTCTATATGGGTTTCCTCTGGGTGCTCCGGTTTTCACTCTCCAAATATATGCTTGTTAGGTGAGTTGACTACACTAAATTGGATCTAGTGTATAAGTGTTTGCCCTTGTGGAAGAATAATTTTAGGGTAACATAGCATTAATCTTAAAGAAATAGCATAAAGGGTTAATAAATGTGGGAAACCAAATAAAGGTCAAATGAACAACAAAATGTACACTGAAATATAAGATTTGGTTTAGGAAAAATACTGAGATGGTCTAGTAAATAATGTTCCAGAAGAAAGGTTGATAATAATATACAAAATGTACTGAAGGATGACTGAGAGATGCCTAAGAAATCAGAAGATGTCCTATAAACGAGAATGGACAGTTGTTATATGCACAGAAATTTCAATGATGGTGTCTCATCTCAAAAGGTACAAGAAGAACCAGAATATAACATAGTAGACTTTTATTCTATATAAATATTTGGGTTGTTACAGGTGGCTGGGTGCGGCCCGCAATCAACCACCTATTTAAGGAGCCGTCGCCCGGCAATCAAGGCTGGAGTCGGGTAGGAGGTTGACGAGGCCGGTGCAGAGGAGGTGGCAAGGAGAGGCCCTGAGTGTTGTGTGAAGTAGAAGAGGAGGCTTAAGGAAGAAGCCAGGCTTGTGAGAGACTGTGGGGGTTTGGTTAGGTGCACTAGTGACTTTATATATAGTGTGACTTGTGTAAATAAACGTGTGGTGATGGACTGGAACGTGTCTGCCTGTCTGTGTCCGGGACGTACCCTTTCACAGTGGCATAGTCGGCAGGATGCTCCACCTGGGTCAAGTTGGGGACCTGTGTTGTTGGAGAGTTTTGTGAAAGGCCCGGCACAGCAGGCAACCTCGCCCACGTGCCACAGGGGCGGCGTGCACTCAACCCCGCATCTATTGAGTGTGTCGCGGACCACGGGAAGTCCGCCGTTGGACTTATTATTGTTTCAGGGGCAGCTCGAGGGCGCGGCAGCAGCAAGGAGGGCTGCCGGGAAGGAGACGCTGCACACACAACAGCCGCAGCAGCCGCGGAATTGCCCTGAACCTCGCCCTTGAGTGTGGAATGAGGGCGAGGAGGCTGCAGACCGGAAGTCCCTCCTCGTAACAGGCACGGGATTGGGCAGCGTGTCCTGTCAACGATTGGTCAGAGGCGGGAGCAGGGAATGTCCATCTCGTGCCAGGAAGAAACCCGAGTGGGCCGCAGGGAAGGGCCCATAGAGAGCAGTCGGTAAGTGGAATTACTCATAAGGTAAACCCACCGCTGGCTGCTTCTCTCTCCTTGGCGGCACTTTTACAGGGCCTGCAAGAACAACTGCGCCTTGTGCTGTCACCGCCGGCCGAGCGATGTGCCCTCCGGGTGGAGACGCTGGAGTCAGGAAGGATGGCAGAGCCGTCGGATCAAGAGCCACAGGCAGGAGAGGATCGGCGCGCTGCAGGAGCTCCTGGACGGAGAGGCACAGCGGGGAAGGTAAGGAAGACCGACCCCATGAAGCTCCGGACGCCAGCGGGGCTGGGTCTGCCCTCTTACAATGGGCAGATCTGAACCGTTGTGGCGTCCCAAAGTAAACGAAGGAAGCGGCTTGGGGAAGCCAGTTCCTCCGATATGGGAGGACGTGCTGCTGAGTGCACACGTCCCGTGAAGGGCCGTCCTCTGCGGAGGCAGAGGAGAAAACCGCAGCTTGGGAGGTGGAAACGAAGCGTGATCCCACTGGTGGTCCCGTGGTGGGGATCGTGGAAGGCGCCGAGGTGGAAGCCGAAAGAGGGAGCATCAGGGTGCCGATTGGAGCGGAGAGCGTTGGCCCAACCGAGAAGACGAGCCGAGGGGCTGCGTCAGGGCAACGTCCCCGCCCCTTGTTTTTCTGTTTTCTTTGCAGGATCGGGTCCTAGGCTACAGTGTGTCGGCTTGCTGCCGAGGGATTCTCGTCCTTGCGGAATGGTCCGCTGGTCCCAGGAGGTCTCAGCTAGCGGGGGAATTATGTCACAGGTGGCTGGGTGCGGCCCGCAATCAGCCACCTATTTAAGGAGCCGCCGCCCGGCAATCAAGGCTGGAGTCGAGTAGGAGGTTGACAAGGCCAGTGCAGAGGAGGCGGCAAGGAGAGGCCCCGAGTGTTGTGTGAAGTAGAAGAGGAGGCTTAAGGAAGAAGCCGGGCTTGTGAGAGACTGTGGGGGTTTGGTGAGGTGCACTAGTGACTTTAGTGTGACTTGTGTAAATAAACGTGTGGTGATGGACTGGAACGTGTCTGCCTGTCTGTGTCCGGGACGTACCCTTTCACAGGGTATAAACCAACAAACCAACCAGAGTACAATGTATGTATTGATTGACACTGTATGTAAATTCAACAGTTTATAAAAAATTAACCTCTATCCTTTGTTTCTCTGACAGTTCTGACCAGGCTGTAACAGACTGCTTTTGAAGAATGCTCCCTCCAAGGCATTTTGCCGAGGAGTCATTAAAAGGATACAATGAACAGCTTTTCTCCAGCCTGATTACTGAATTGTCCTGTTAGAGGAGGTTTCTTTCTTTAATAAGATGTTACATTTCGACCACACCCTGTGAAGGACTGGCACCCTGTCCAGGGCTTGATCCTGCCTTGCATTTTACGTTTTATACTAGCTGGATATGCTCCAGCCCCAACCATGACCCTTGTCTTGATCAATCAGATTAGAAAATTAGATTGAACAATGTATTAGTGTATTAAGTCTCACAGTGGCTGTTTATTTTTTAATAACCTACTTATCTTCCATCCTTTGACAGCTGCTTGTCCTCTTTTTAACCACAACTGATCAACACCTGTTCCAGGATTGACTGCCCTGCATGTTTTATGTAAGAAGTGATACTCAGTGCTTCAAATCGGTTATTGGAGAGAAAGTAGAGGTATGATTAATCTGCACATATTAAAAGTTACAGGATAAATATTTGACAAAACAGGTGTAACTCAGAAAAGCCCATTAGATTTCAAGTCAGCTGTATCAACCCTGCACTAAAATCCAAAATAAAAGCAGTTTGCTCAGCATCTGAATATGAAACCTCAGTCAGCTTTTCCTCAACTTTTATTATGAGAGAATAAAATTAATAATAATAGAATCCTCTGAAATAATAATTAAACTAGCTTTTAAATATTTTTAAACAAGTCATAGGTCTGTAGTTTAGAATTTAATTTCTAGTGTTTAAAGATGTATTAAGATTTTGACATAATGTCTGAAAATAATGAGGCACTAATTATATGTTTCTCCACAAGCTAGGCTAGATAAAGTGCATATAGAAATAGGCATATTACGCTTTTATTAGTTACAACATTTTTATACTCTACAATATGAGTAGAGTTGACAATGCAAAATGAGAAGCAGTTAACTGAACGGGTACCCTAATATTATAAACTGATATAATCTACACTCTGATATTATTACTTTTTAGACAAAAGATTCAGCTGTACGGTAAAAATGTTATTATAGGAAAAATGAAGTCAATTTCCCCATTAGAAATCTGTAAATGTAAATTTTATTCTTGTTGCATTCTTGGTATAAGTGGACCTTGCAAGGAAGACATGATAAAAACTCTGGGAAAATTACAGGCTGTGGCTCCTATTCAATGCCTATATTTAACATTCATGAAATATTACTGCAGCAAGGGTTAAGCCACTGACTGAAAAATTCTGCAGTGCTTTTGTTATACTAATTGTTAGACAATTGCTTTGTAATATGTTAATGAACGGAGGGACATTATAAAATATATACCTTATTTTGAAAAGTCACTTACATACTGAATTATTTCAAGGGAAAATGATTACTTGAAGATGGACAAGGCTGTTTCAGCTTAAACACAGCAAGTGTTTCAAAATGCTAAGAAGAATGCTTTTGTCAGAAGATACCTTATATTATTCTGTGTTTGCACTCAATAGTCTATTGTGTATAAAGTGAGCACAATAGCTGAGGTCTAGCAGGAATGACTCTAATGAATGCATGCACAGTCATGGAATGATGATAAAGCATTTACAATACATTAGATTAGGATAAGAAATACAAAGTCAAAAGCTAACAATTGACTTGTAGACATACCCTTAAAGACATATAAAGTAAATGTTGAGCAGGATAATGCAGTTTAACTACTAATGTGCTTGTATGAACAAACAAAGTGACAGTGGTAAAGGTACAAACATAAAATATCAAACATACAATAATCTTCCCTTGAAAAGGACTAGTAGGATTAACACATGTATGAAGTACAATGCTAAAGATATTGTAAGGTTCGATTTAACCTTGAATTGGATTAATATAGAGATAGATAATGGATTGTTGCATGAGTATGTGTCACAACATTTAGCATATACAAAAGTTCTGGAATCCAATAAAAAGTATGGATTAATAACCAAGCCAATAGTAGCAGAAACTATGATGATTATAAACCTTGTTTTGGTCTGAAAACACTGTAGCAAGCTAATTATAATCTGTACCCATTCATTTAGGGCTTCTACTTAGGTAGAGGCAGAAGACTGATTTTATTTCCAGTACTTTGCATTCCTTGGAAATCAAAATGGTTTGACAACAGAGCAGAGGTGTGACCAGAACATCATGTGTGGGCGGACATTTGACTTGTCTGAGGGGGCAAAAAATATCCATCCATCCATCCCCTTTTTTGTAGGGGGGGTCAAATAATAACAACATAGTTTTATATAACATATAAAAGCAAAAATTATGGCATAAATCATAACCTATTGTTCAATAAAATTAACAGAGGTAATGGAACTTGTATTATTTTTTGTGAACAAATATAGAACTACATCTACAAGATAAATATCAATAAAGTCAAATGTATACAACATATGAGAGCAAGAACAAAAACGTGACTCATCATTGTAGTCATTAGGGAGGCTATAGGATATCAGTTTCTAGTGTTTAAACTGGATATTACAGTGCATCCGGAAAGTATTCACAGCGCATCACTTTTTCCACATTTTGTTATGTTACAGCCTTACTCCAAAATGGATTAAATTCATTTTTTCCTCAGAATTCTACACACAACACCCCATAATGACAACGTGAAAAAAGTTTACTTGAGGTTTTTGCAAATTTATTAAAAATAAAAAAACTGAGAAATCACATGTACATAAGTATTCACTGCCTTTGCTCAAAACTTTGTCGATGCACCTTTGGCAGCAATTATAGCCTCAAGTCTTTTTGAAAATGATGCCACAAGCTTGGCACACCTATCCTTGGCCAGTTTTGTCCATTCCTCTTTGCAGCACCTCTCAAGCTCCATCAGGTTGGATGGGAAGCGTCGGTGCACAGCCATTTTAAGATCTCTCCAGAGATGTTCAATCGGATTCAAGTCTGGGCTCTGGCTGGGCCACTCAAGGACATTCACAGAGTTGTCCTGAAGCCACTCCTTTGATATCTTGGCTGTGTGCTTAGGGTCGTTGTCCTGCTGAAAGATGAACCGTCACCCCAGTTGGAGGTCAAGAGCGCTCTGGAGCAGGTTTTCATCCAGGATGTCTCTGTACATTGCTGCAGTCATCTTTCCCTTTATCCTGACTAGGCTCCCAGTCCCTGCCACTGAAAAACATCCCCACAGCATGATGCTGCCACCACCATGCTTCACTGTAGGGATGGTATTGGCCTGGTGATGAGCGGTGCCTGGTTTCCTCCAAACGTGACGCCTGGCATTCACACCAAAAAGTTCAATCTTTGTTTCATCACACCAGAGAATTTTCTTTCTCATGGTCTGAGAGTCCTTCAGGTGCCATTTGGCAAACTCCAGGCGGGCTGCCATGTGCCTTTTACTAAGGAGTGGCTTCCGTCTGGCCACTCTACCATACAGGCCTGATTGGCGGATTGCTGCAGAGATGGTTGTCCTTCTGGAAGGTTCTCCTCTCTCCACAAAAGACCTCTGGATCTCTGACAGAGTGACCATCGGGTTCTTGGTCATCTCCCCGACTAAGGCCCTTCTCCCCCGATCGCTCAGTTTAGATGGCCGGCCAGCTCTAGGAACTGGTGGTTTCGAACTTCTTCCACTTACGGATGATGGAGGCCACTGTGCTCATTGGGATCTTCAAAGCAGCAGAAATTTTTCTGTAACCTTTCCCAGATTTGTGCCTCAAGAAAATCCTGTCTCGGAGGTCTACAGACAATTCCTTTGACTTCATGCTTGGTTTGTGCTCTGACATGAACTGTCAGCTGTGGGACCTTATATAGACAGGTGTGTGCCTTTCCAAATCATGTCCAATCAACTGAATTTACCACAGGTGGACTCCAATTAAGCTGCAGAAACATCTCAAGGGTGATCAGGGGAAACAGGATGCACCTGAGCTCAATGTTGAGCTTCATGGCAAAGGCTGTGAATACTTATGTACATGTGCTTTCTCAATATTTTCATTTTTAATAAATTTGCAAAAACCTCAAGTAAACTTTTTTCACGCTGTCATTATGGGGTGTTGTGTGTAGAATTCTGAGGAAAAAAATGAATTTAATCCATTTTAGAATAAGGCTGTAACATAACAAAATGTGGAAAAAGTGATGCGCTGTGAATACTTTCCGGATGCACTGTATCTACAGGACCAGTCTGCGGTTACTCTTGGCAAATACTGAAATAAATTCATTCATGTCTAGATTTTCTGTGATGTTTTCTCATGTGCCAGAATGACTAAATTTCTCTTCCTTGAATACAGCATTGTTCGGCGGAGTGGACTGAGAATGCGGTTCAAAGTAGAGAAAGAGCTTTCGCATGCAGCTGAAGACACACCAATGATGAGTGCTGTGACATATAGCGAATGCAACATAGGGAAGGCCTCTTTGTACTGTTGAATGCATTTGCATGCTTCAGAGAGATTAGCATCAGCTGGCAGTTTATTGATCAACATTGCTTTTGCCACATCAATTTCATTTTGCAAGCTCATGCTGTTTTGCTCTGTGCCTTCAAGTGCCTGAAGTGGTTTCAGGAGAGAATGGTCAAGAAATAATTCTGATTTTGGCAGGAGAAGCGATGTGGCCCTCAATAATTCAACATTTCTCTGAGAGAATCTTGTCTCCATTTCTACAATAGCTCTATCAAGAATGCTGAACATAGCCCTTTTAAAAGTCTGATTAGGAGCAATTTGTTCATCAGAGTCACCATGCCCAAGCGTGGACACGACAATACTATCATCAAGCTGTAAATTAACTTTCCGTTTCCTTTTGAGCGAATTGGTAGGCCTACTTTCACACGGAGAGAAATACTCCTCCCAGAATGAGTCACATCTCATCTCCTTCAGTGTGGACAGTGAAGCTGTCACCACCTCCCCAGCAGTGCACAAATCCACTGCATGTGCCTGTAGAATTGCATTGGCTGGTTTCAGCACACCAAGCACATGAAGGAGAAATTTTCCTGTATTGAAGAAATTCTGCTTTTTTAATTGGGTCAAAAGGCCACATGCCTCTATGCAAATGTCAAAAGGGACAGTGTCAGCCTCTACTACCTCTAAGAGAATCCCCTTTTAGCTTCCTCATTGTTGACAATGGACTTTGTGACATCATAATGACTGGTCCATCGTATTTCTAGAAGTCTTTTCAGTGTGGGTGTATTGTATGTGTGTGAAACATAATGTCTGTGACAAAATGTGTTCAATGAATTTGACCAGTCAAAGAACTTCTTAGCCAGAGGTTCTGATTCCATTGCATGTATCACTGCTAAATGGAGCTGGTGGTTGTAGCAGTGCACATATGGAATGTACTTACCAACTTTGTTTTGTAACAAAGCCTGGACACCACCCCTTGCCCCAGACATGACAGAAGCACCATCAAAACACTGACACACTAAATTGTCTGGGCTGTAACCTAGCACAGAGAGAGGTGACAGGATTTGGTTACAAATATATTCAGCATCAAGCTGATTCAGTTCAATTAAGCCAGGGGTCGGCAACCCGCGGCTCTGGAGCCACATGCGGCTCTTCAGCCTCCTTGCAGTGGCTCCCTTTGGCCTTGACAAAAAAATAAAAACCATGAAAATGAATAATGGCAATTTCTTAATTTAACTTGTATATATATATATATATATATATATATATATATATATATATATATATATATATATATATATATATATATGTTTATTTACTACTACTACTACTGTTATACATTTTAACATCTAATTTAGAGAGTTTAATTCTGCGTGGACATAAGCATTTGCCTTCACCGCCAACGACGCTGGCTTACCGGTGTGCTTAATATGTGGCGATAAATTATCAAACAACAAAAAATGTAACGTTGAAAGACATTTTCAAAACAAGCTCTCAGCATTCACTGAAAAATACCCAAGTGAAGATAAGCGAAAGAGAGCAATTTCAGAACTGCAATGGAAAGCTGAACAGAGCAAACATACTTTCAAAAAGTGGATCACTTCTACACAGTCAACTACAACTGCTAGTTTTGTGGCAGCTCAAGAGATCGTAAGGAGGGGTAAGCCATTCACAGACGGAGAATACATGAAAGAATCGTTCATAAAAATATCAGAGCATCTATTCTCCGACTTTAAAAACAAACGGGAAATTGTTCAGAAAATGCAAGCTGCATTTAGAGAAAGATTCAGTGAGTTCAGAAAGGAAAAACACACACTCTCTCCTTCCCTGTCACACCCCTGGACATCGACCCGTCCCTGCTGAACACATCCGCATTCACAGGAGTAAGCCCGATCTAGAAATTGAACTGGACGACATAGCAGATAAAGATTAATGGGTGTCTAAGTTCAAATGCCTGACAGCGGATCTTGAAGAAGTCACCCGTCAGAAGGCTACTCTCGCTAAAGAGCACAAATGGAGTGATATTGAAAACCTCCCCAAACCCGACAAATTTGTTTTCGACACATGGAGTGCCATTCCCGAAACGTATATGAACATGAAAAAATATGCATTTGGAGTCCTGTCCATCTTTGGCTCAACATACTTAAGTGAGCAAGTTTTCTCAAGCATGAACTTCATAAAGTCCAAATATCGCTCCCGCCTCACACATGAGAGCCTGCAGAAGGTCAAAGTCACATTGTACAGCCCCGACATAGAGATGATCAGCAGCGAACTTCAGAAACAGAAGTCACTTTAAACAGGTGACAACAATAGCATTTAATAAGCTATTATTTTTCAGAAAAACAAAACACATTCATTTCGGACCCGGAGCTGATGTAGGTTTTTTTGTATGTTCAGGTGCTTCAGTTGATTCAGCACACTGAAATGGAATTTAATGTTTACTTTTTTAAAGCTGCTAAGCTACAGCTAAATGTTTTATTTATATTAAAGTGGGCTAGTTTTTATTTTAATTTTACACAGGTATAGGAAGGACCCAAATAGGCCTGCATAGTTCAGTTTAATTTATTTCAAAGTAGCCCTACACATGCACACTGCACTTCTGTTTGTTGTATTCCGTGGTTGTAACATGTAAAATCTAAAAAAAGATTAAAACTTTTAAAAGTTTATAAGCTGTGTTATGTTTTGCGGCTCCAGACTATTTTTCTTTGGAGGAAGGGGGGGCAAAATGGCTCTTTTGATAGTGAAGGTTGCAGACCCCTGAATTAAGCCAATCAGGTGTTCTTCAGGGATGGAGTTCTGGACAAATCTAATCACTACAGACAAATTCTCAATGTTACAGTGATCCCTGGTACCATCACTTTTAATGCAAAGTCCAGGAGAGTCAGCTTTTTCATATTTGGTCCTGATATCTTTTACCACTATTTTGAATTACATTGGATGTGTATTTTGCGTTGTCTGGGATATATTTTACAATTTCTGCAAGTTTGGCATCTTTTTTGATTGTGTGATCAAAGAACTTAAGGAAAAGTCCCTCCTCCCCACCTTCGTGATTGTGACCACGCAGAGCCAGTTCATTGACTGGAAGGAACTGAACGGCCTGCCCAATGCTTTTCACATAATATCTATTCTTTTCTATCTGGGTTGGACCCAGTAGTTGAACTATGCTTTCACCCGTCTCTGCCCGGCGCCGATACTCTTGCCATGCAGACATGGCTCTGATGTGCGGGATACCAGATGCGTGTTTGTGGAAGCCGCCACCGTCTTTTTCTAGAGCTTTTTTTCAATTAGTGTAGCCCTGTTTGGTGAGGGGCGGCACGGTGTCGCTGTGGGTAGCGCTGCTGCCTCGCAGTTGGGAGACCTGGGTTCGCTTCCCGGGTCCTCCCTGTGTGGAGTTTCCATGTTCTCCCTGTGTCTGCGTGGGTTTCCTCCGGGCGCGCCGGTTTCCTCCCACAGTCCAAAGACATGCAGGTTAGGTGGATTGGCGATTCTAAATTGGCCTTAGTGTGTGGGTGTGTTTGTGTGTGTCCTGCGGTGGGTTGGCACCCTGCCTGGGATTGGTTCCTGCCTTGTGCCCTGTGTTGGCTGGGATTGGCTCCTGCAGACCCCGTGACCCTGTGTTTGGATTCAGCGGGTTGGAAAATGGATGTTTGGTGAATATGTCCTCGCGGTCTGAATTGGAAACACTAAATTTGTGCCAGGCAAAGCAAAAGCTGGCATCACGGACAATAGAATATTCAAGCCCTGGTCGAGACTGATACCAGCTTGCACTAAAACATCTGAGTGTCTTCCTGAATGCGCGCTTGGGATAATTAATTATAATGGGCTGGATTGGGCTATCCATATTTAAGTCAGGTAGACCAGACTGTATATTTTGTTGAAGGCAGAGGTTTGGAGTACCCGACACGGGTGCAAAGCTGGAGGATTGTGTAGGCTTATCTACATCTTGTGGAGTTTCAGTTCCCGACGTGGGTGCGCTGTGCTCCGTGTTGGTAGCAGTGGTGCTGGGCTCAACCGTGGAGCCAGCAGCTTGCAGAGGGACAGAGGTTGAAGATGTCTGCTTTTTAATAAGCCACCTATGCATAGCCTTTGGTGTTACCAACCAGAAAATAAAAGAAGAATGGAACGTATACGCTGTTTTAGCTAAAGAATGCGGTCAACAGGTTCAAAACGTGCTGCAAAATGTGTGGCGAAGTGAACTGTGAGCAGCACAGTGCCTGTCTAGTGGAGGAGGCACTGACGGACACACCCCAAATTCAAACGGGTCAATTGAAAAGCAACTCAGTTTTGAAAATCAAATGTTATTCTTCTCCAGAGTTTTCATTGGACAGACAGAGCATTTCGCAGGGTGGGCACGGCTTGTCTCTGGGGGGGCAGTGCCCACCCCAGCCCCTCTGTGGTCACGCCTCCGCAACAGAGGCAGATTTTTAAGGACAATGTATTATATATTGCTATATTTCTAGGAATTGTGGTCTGAAAATGGTTGCTCATATCAACAGAAAGGGGGTCAACTCTGTTGAGCTGGTATATTATTTTTTTTTTCCCCAGGTGATGAAAGTGGATTTCACATTTCATATTATGCAACATACATGCATTCTAGAGATTATTTAAAGCTTACTGTAAGTTAAGCAAACAACTTCATAATATAGAAAAGTGAATGTACATACCTAACATCCACTATTTTAATTCAGTAACTTGTACTAATAATCATGTACACATGAAGACAACATAAAAGAGAAAAAAAGAGGAGGTCTTCAAGATAGAGTGAAAAACTGAAGGTGATGCAACCCCCTTCCCAAATTTTATTCCAGCAAATGCTCAGTCCCTACTGAATAAACTATGTGAACTTCAAGCAAGTGTACTCTTTTCAACCTCAACACAGAAACGTACATGTCGCAACACCACAGAAACCAGGTTTACTCAAAAAGATTCCAATTATGATATAGTAATTTATGCATCTGGTGCACCTATTTGTATGGCTGGAGAGTCTGCCATCACACGGGTGGAGTGTCTGCCTTTACATTAATAAACAATGGTATAAACTGGTGATGTTTAGGGGAAAAGTGTGCAGGAAGGATATGGAACTTCTGTCTGTCTCACTGCAATTCATGTATTTGCCAACAGAGTTTCCACAGATCTTCACTGATAACAAGCATTAGCACCTGAAGCAGCTGACAGTATCTCCATGTTAAGACAGGAATTTAAGTAACTGATTCCTGCCTCCTTGAGTTTTATGTTGGGCAGTTTCAACCAGTGTTTACTGAACAAAACGTTACATATATTTTTCAGTACATCACTTGTCTACCTCATCACAACATTTGCGTAGTGCTACAGAAATGTTAAAAGTACTTATAAATCTAAAATGAAACTCCACTGAAAATGTCTACTTCAATCCTACATGTAAAACAGAGTTTAAGTTGTAATAGGCAGAAATTAAGAAAATCTGTCTGAGATGTGGAATCTATCCAGTACCAGTGTGGCTGTTTTGAAAGTACTGAGTTGGCCAGGTTTTAAAGAAGCATATCTTGATATCAACGAATTAGCGGACACCATAAAGCAGTTACATATTATTCTGTGAGGATGCCACAATCCTAGATATCCATCATGCTACCAAAAAGCTGTGAATTACCAAATATTTAAATGAACTGCTTAACAGAAAAAACAGGACATTTCAACATAAAAGTATAACTTACTGAAATAGGTGAAACAGAAAGTTAATCAGTACTTAAGTTAAGTACAGGATTAAGAATGATAAGGACTGAAAAACAGGGTTCTTCATGGAATGGTAAGAAAATAATGGTGGTTGGCATTCATAGTGAAAAGGTTGACTAGGAAGAGAGAAAGGACTGGCTTAAAAGTTAAATTAAAGTTATTTAACAACTTATGCACAAGGTTAAGCAGGACACCATCATATTTCAAAGCTGTTTGTGTATGACACAATAAACCCACAAGTCAAAGTTGAAAAGTATTAATGGTATTTTTTTACATACTTAAATGTGTTCTTTCAAATATATCTTAAGTCTCCATGCTGTCTGCTTTCTTTCATTATTAAAATATGTGATTTGCACACCACATACAGTTATGTCCATAAATATTTGAACAGAGACAACTTTTTTCTAATTTTGGTTCTGTACATTACCACAATGAATTTTAAATGAAACAACTCAGATGCAGTTGAAGTGCAGACTTTCAGCTTTAATTCAGTGGGGTGAACAAAACGATTGCATAAAAATGTGAGGCAACTAAAGCATTTTTTAACACAATCCCTTCATTTCAGGGGCTCAAAAGTAATTGGACAATTGACTCAAAGGCTATTTCATGGGCAGGTGTGGGCAAGTCCGTCGTTATGTCATTATCAATTAAGCAGATAAAAGGCCTGCAGTTGATTTGAGGTGTGGTGCTTGCATGTGGAAGATTTTGCTGTGAACAAACAACAAAGAAGCTCACCATGCAGGTGAAAGAAGCCATCCTTAAGCTGCGAAAACAGAAAAAACCATCCGAGAAATTGCTACAATATTACGAGTGGCAAAATCTACAGTTTGGTACATCCTGAGAAAGAAAGCAAGCACTGGTGAACTCAGCAACGCAAAAAGACCTGGACGTCCACGGAAGACAACAGTGGTGGATGATCGCAGAATCATTTCCATGGTGAAGAGATGCCCCTTCACAACAGCCAGCCAAGTGAACAACACTCTCCAGGGGTTAGGCGTATTGATATCCAAGTCTACCATAAAGAGAAGACTGCATGAAAGTAAATACAGAGGGTGCACTGCAAGGTGCAAGCCACTCATAAGCCTCAAGAATAGAAAGGCTAGATTGGACTTTGCTAAAGAACATCTAAAAAAGCCAGCACAGTTCTGGAAAAACATTCTTTGGACAGATGAAACCAAGATCAACCTCTACCAGAATGATGGCAAGAAAAAAGTACGGAGAAGGTGTGGAACAGCTCATTATCCAAAGAATACCACATCATCTGTAAAACACGGTGGAGGTAGTGTGATGGCTTGGGCATGCATGGCTGCCAGTGGCACTGGGATACTAGTGTTTATTGATGATGTGACACAGGACAGAAGCAGCCGAATGAATTCTGAGGTGTTCAGAGACATACTGTCTGCTCAAATCCAGCTAAATGCAGTCAAATTGATTGGGCGGCGTTTCATGATACAGATGGGCAATGACCCAAAACATAGAGCCAAAGCAACCCAGGAGTTTATTAAAGCAAAGAAGTGGAAAATTCTTGAATGGCCAAGTCAGTCACCTGATCTTAACCCAATTGAGCATGCATTTCACTTGTTGAAGACTAAACTTCAGACAGAAAGGCCCACAAACAAACAGCAACTGAAAGCCGCTGCAGTAAAGGCCTGGCAGAGCATTGAAAAGGAGGAAACCCAGCATCTGGTGATGTCCATGAGTTCAAGACTTCAGGCTGTCATTGCCAGCAAAGGGTTTTCAACCAAGTATTAGAAATGAACATTTTATTTCCAGTTATTTAATTTGTCCAATTACTTTTGAGCCCCTGAAATGAAGGGATTGGGTTACAAAAATGCTTTAGTTGCCTCACATTTTAATGCAATCGTTTTGTTGACCCCACTGAATTAAAGCTGAAAGTCTGCACTTCAACTGCATCTGAGTTGTTTCATTTAAAATTCATTGTGGTAATGTACAGAACCAAAATTAGAAAAAAGTTGTCTCTGTCCAAATATTTATGGACCGAACTGTATACCCTGAGGAAAGCAGCAAGTCACATCTAAGTTAGATTGCTTTTATCACATATCCCACCTACGTTGAGATGCATAAAGTGAAAGGCTGTTTACTATTGTATAGCTAATGTTCAGAGGATTCTAATGATGTATAGTTGTCTATAATTGGTCATTTGTACAACATGTCACAGCCATGGGTAAACGGCAACAAATGTAATGCCTACGTAATGCCTCATTTTTATGCACTGTTACGTATTGTTACGCACAAACCTTGAGTCAGATTCTGAGCAAAGTTTTGACTTTATTGTGCATGACATGATTGATGAAGGACTCAAGAATATGCTTGATTTATAAGTACTACTTATAGAAGCTGTCTGCTTCCGGCTCTCTTTCAGTTTCAACTTAAAAGTACAGGCTGTGCCATTGAGTAACTGTTATGCTGCAGTTGTGCCTCTTGAACTTTCACACAATGACACTCTACCTATAAGCATATGAGAAAGAGAGAGGGGTTTTAAAAAAAAAAAACAAAAAAAAAAAAAACAGTTTTAACCAGTGACTTGTTAAAAGTATAATCTCCCAACCCCCTGCTGAAGGAATAGACAGCAACATGAAATATTTTTCAATTTTTCATCCCATTTCTAATCATCCATTTTTCACACTCGGTTCCTCAACTAACACAAAAAAAAAAAAATCCAGTTGTTTGGAGAGAAATCCCTAAAACACCGTTTTTTAATATTTTGTTTAGTCGATATTGGTGTAAACAAGGGTTTTTAATCAAATTAAATACTTTCAAAAATTTGAAGGGTTGTAATTCACACATTTTCATACTCAACTTGATGTTTTTTTGGAAGAAATATGTGGATAGTACTGGTGAGCTTTGTTGGGCTGAATGGCCTTTTCTCGTCTAGAGTGTTCTAATGTTCTAATACACTTCAGCCAATTACAGCTCCTTTACTACAATAAACAAGTAATAACCTTTTTTTTGGGTATGTAATTTGGGTGCAATGATACCAAAACCCCCTTAAGTGCATAAGGAGGTTTAGGATGCAGGATTTTGATTTAGAACATATTCAAGAAAACTTTAGAAAACAGAACAATAGGTACTAGTCTGACTTTGATTTGTAAAAAATATAAATAAACAAACAAAAATTATAAAAAGAAACTCTAGCTGGCCAAAAAACTTGGTTACTCACAGAGAAATCTGTGTGTGTTAACCTGGTTCCTCAGTGACCAAAATCCTGGTTTCTCTAACTGGAATAAGGGATATGGCAATTTAGAAACCAATCTTTCTGTGAATAACCCAGGTTATTAAAGTGCACATAAAAGCACTCAGTGAGTGATGTTGGTTGTTTTTTGATTAACTCTCTTCTTCTGGTGAATTGCCTCAAGGCTGCTGTCTGTCTACTCAGCTGTGTGGTTTGTACACAGATGACTGCAAGAGCTCATATAAGAACAGGAACATCTTAAAATTAACAGATTACTATGTTATTTAAAAACAAAAATGGTCTCCACCCCCCCAACCCCAACGATATGTAAACAGCAGAATGTGGATATGGTGGGGCAATACAAATATTTGAGAATAATAATTGATAATAGGATGATCTTTAATTTCAGTATAGAAGCAATCTGTAAGAATTGAAAGAAACTATTTATTCAGAGTAGACAAAACTATAATGACACTTTTCATACAACATTTACTGAATCTATTGCCACATTTGCTTTAAAATGTTGGTTTGCAAACGGTAGCATTAAAAAAATGTTTCTGCACCTCACTGTGTGCATCAGCCCTCTCTAATTGCACTGTATTGCAAACAAGTACAATCATGGCCGAAATTATTGGCACTCCTGGAATTTTCCTTGAAAATGCACCATTTCTCCCAGAAAATTGTTGCAATTACAAATGTTTTGGTATACACATGTTTATTTCCTTTATGTGCATTGGAACAACACAAAAAAACAGAGAAAAAAAGCCAAATCTGACATAATTTCACACAAAACTCAAAAACCGGGCTGGACAAAATTATTGGCACCCTCTACTTAGTATTTGGTTGCACGCCCTTTGGAAAAAATAACTGAAATCAAGCGCTTCCTTTAACCATCAAGCTTGTTACACCTCTCAACTGGAATTTCCCGACCACTCTTCTTTTGCAAACTGCTCAAGGTTTCTCAGATTTGAAGGGCACCTTCTCCCAACAGCAATTTTGAGATCTCTCCATAAGTGTTCAATCAGCTTTAGATCCAGACTCATTGCTGGCCACTTCAGAACTCTCCAGCGCTTTGTCTTCAATCATTTCTGAGTGCTTTTAGAGGTATGTTTGGGGTCATTGTCCTGCTGGAACACCCATGACCTCTGACGCAGACACAGCTTTCTGACACTGGGCCCTACATTGCGCCCCAATATCTTTTGGTAGTCTTCAGATTTCATGATGCCTTGCACACAGTCAAGGCATCCAGTGCCAGAGGCAGCAAAACATCCCCAAAACATCTTAGAACCTCCACCATGTTTGACTGTAGGTACTGTGTTCTTTTTCTCTTTTTTTTCTCTTCCGTCCATGTCCAGGGAGATTAGCTACAGTGCCATGTGTTGTGAACTTCCTGATTATGTTGCGCACAGTGGACAAAGGAACATGAAGATCTCTGGAGATGGACTTGTAGCCTTGAGATTGTTGATATTTTTCCACAATTTTTGTTCTCAAGTCCTCAGACAATTCTCTGCTCTTCTTTCTGTTCTCCATGCTTAGTGTGGCACACTCAGACACATAACAGAAAGGTTGAGCCAACTTTTCTCCATTTTAACTGGCTTCAGGTGTGATTGCTATATTGCCAGCACCTGTTTCTTGCCACAGGTAAGTTCAAACGAGCATCATATGCTTGAAATAAAACGATTTACCCACAATTTTGAAAGGGTGCCAATTATTTTGTCCAGCCCATTTTTGGAGTTCTGTGTGACATGATGTCAGATTTGGCTTTTTTTCTGTTTTTTGTGTTGTTCCAATGCACATAAAGGAAATAAACATGTATATACAAAAACATCTGTAATTGCAATAATTTTCTGGGAGAAATGGTGCATTTTCTGGGAAAATTCCGGGGGTGCCGATAATTTCGGCTATGACTGTAAAAAAGCCGGCTGACATTCTGTCAGACAGTAGCCATCAGGCAGGATGAAGAACAATTTTTAGGAACTCTTATCTCCAGAGCTACATGCATTTTGAATTTTATTAGTTGTAGGGACCCTACTGAAATATTGTATTGTGTTAGTTAAATATTCTTATTGTAGAAATGTAATGCTTATGTCCTGATTATAACAAATGCTGCCATTAATCTTTTGGTTTGTTTACCTGTATGTGTGTAATACCATCATAAACTGGTATTTCTCCTGTTTCAAACAAATTTCTCTCTGGGTAATAAAAGTACACCTGACCTCACTTGGATTAAACAGATTAACTAAAATTTTAAAATTTCAATTGAACAAATAAAGAAAAAGGCCTAGCTAATAATTTTTCCCATCTGTGTAGTTTGGGGTTGGGAGATGTACACCCAACTTATTTAACACAACACCGCCAAATACCTCAGCAAGACACTCTCGCTTACTTTGACGTGTGTTTTCTTTGTACCTTTCACTGCATTACCTCCTTCTGCCTCAACTAACCTCACGACTCAATGTTGCACTAATAGAAATGTGACCCTGGGGTTACTTTTGAGCCTTCTAAGTTCTTTGCTTCAGGATTTTGAAGTAAAGTGTGGGACTTCTCCCACCAGCAGCATCTCCAGTCTGGTTAGATACTAAGTGTATCTCTCCTTCCTGGTCTAGGGATACAGACAGATAATTTTCCAAAACGAAATTGCAGCATCACAGCAGCCTGCAGAAAAAGCACACGCTAAGTAGTATATCAAACATTCTAGAATATATATATATATAAAGACTAAACAGTGAAAAATGTTCAAATTAAATATATATATATATATACAGTGCGTACGGAAAGTATTCAGACCCCCTTCAATTTTTCACTCTTTGTCATATTGCAGCCATTTGCTAAAATCATTTAAATTAATTTTTTCCCTCATTAATGTACACACAGCACCCCATATTGACAGACAAAAAAAAGAATTTTTGAAATTGTTGCAGATTTATTAAAAAAGAAAAACTGAAATATCACATGGTCCTAAGTATTCAGACCCTTTGCTCAGTATTTAGTAGAAGCACCCTTTTGAGCTAATACAGCCATGAGACTTCTTGGGAAAGATGCAACAAGTTTTTCACACCTGGATTTGGGGATCCTCTGCCATTCCTCCTTGCAGATCCTCTCCAGCTCTGTCAGGTTGGATGGTAAACGTTGGTGGACAGCCATTTTTAGGTCTCTCCAGAGATGCTCAATTGGGTTTAAGTCAGGGCTCTGGCTGGGCCATTCAAGAACAGTCACAGAGTTGTTGTGAAGCCACTCCTTCGTTATTTTAGCTGTGTGCTTAGGGGCATTGTCTTGTTGGAAGGTAAACCTTCGGCCCAGTCTGAGGTCCTTAGCACTCTGGAGAAGGTTTTTGTCCAGGATATCCCTGTACTTGGCCGCATTCATCTTTCCCTTGATTGCAACCAGTCGTCCTGTCCCTGCAGCAGAAAAACATCCCCACAGCATGATGCTGCCACCGCCATGCTTCACTGTGGGGACTGTATTGGACAAGTGATGAGCATTGCCTGGTTGTCTCCACACATACTGCTTAGAATTAAGGCCAAAAAGTTCTATCTTGGTCTCATCAGACCAGAGAATCTTATTTCTCACCATCTCAGAGTCCTTCAGGTGTCTTTTAGCAAACTCCATGCGGGCTGTCATGTGTCTTGCACTGAGGTATGTGTGGAGACAACCAGGCACTGCTCATCACTTGTCCAATACAGTCCCCACAGTGAAGCATGGCAGTGGCAGCATCATGCTGTGGGGGTGATTTTCAGCTGCAGGGACAGGACGACTGGTTGCAATCGAGGGAAAGATGAATGCGGCCAAGTACAGGGATATCCTGGAAAAAAACCTTCTCCAGAGTGCTAAGGACCTCAGACTGGGCCGAAGGTTTACCTTCCAACAAGACAATGACCCTAAGCACACAGCTAAAATAACGAAGGAGTGGCTTCACAACAACTCTGTGACTGTTCTTGAATGGCCCAGCCAGAGCCCTGACTTAAACCCAATTGAGCATCTCTGGAGAGACCTAAAAATGGCTGTCCACCAACGTTTACCATCCAACCTGACAGAACTGGAGAGGATCCCCAAATCCAGGTGTGAAAAACTTGTTGCATCTTTCCCAAGAAGACTCATGGCTGTATTAGCTCAAAAGGGTGGTTCTACTAAATACTGAGCAAAGGGTCTGAATACTTAGGACCATGTGATATTTCAGTTTTTCTTTTTTAATAAATCTGCAACAATTTCAAAAATTCTTTTTTTTGTCTGTCAATATGGGGTGCTGTGTGTACATTAATGAGGGGAAAAAAGTAATTTAAATGATTTTAGCAAATGGCTGCAATATGACAAAGAGTGAAAAATTGAAGGGGGTCTGAATACTTTCCGTACCCACTGTATATATATATATATATATATATATATACACACACAGTGGAACCTCGGTTCACGAACAACTCGGTTTACGATCAAAAAGTTCGCCAAACTTTTGCCTCGGTTCACGACCACACACTTGGTATACGAACAAGCCAGTTTCCCTTTTGGTTTGTGCACGCTGATGATTTCCACACGTGTTGCATTGTTCTCGGTCAGATGTGAACTGCTGCAATGTAAGAGAGAGAGAGAGAGCAGGCAGGCTTGTGTGCTGATGAGAGAGAGACAGAGAGAGAGAGAGAGCAGGCAGGCTCGTGTGCTGATGAGAGAGAGAGAGCAGGCAGGCTCGTGTGCTGATGAGAGAGAGAGCAGGCAGGCTCGCGTGCTAGAGAGAGAGAGCACGCATGCATCTGAGAGCGAGCCTGTACGTGCAGCTGAGCAGGGAGCCTGGGTGTTTGTCAGTGTTATTCAATGTTTTTACATTAGTTTACTATTACACTGTGCATTCTGTGGTGTAATTAACTATATTTGTGCTTAAAAATATTTTAAAAAATATATTTACATACAGTTCGTATGGTCTGGAACGGATTAATTGTATTTACATACAATCCTATGGGGGAAATTGCTTCGGTTCACGACCAATTCGGTTTACGACCAGAGGTTTGGAACGAATTATGGTCGTGAACCGAGGTTCCACTGTATATATAGTCACACACATGCGATTGGGAGGCAGATAAAGGGCCTGAATAATAGTAGTACCACGCTAGACCATTCGGTGGCGAGCTCCATCGATTTTCTCTCTTAATCCTCTGCAAACCATCCACGGGAAATCCCGCTCGCTTCTGGCGCCTAAGATGACTACACTTCTGGAACTGGCGCCTATGATGACGCCACTTCCAGTTCCGGCGCTAGTGATGAAGTCACTTCCTGTCTCGGCCTTTAAAGTCGCTATGTTTGCATCTTACCATCAGTTCTGTTTTGGACTCTGTTCGGTGAACGCCTCAACCAGTTTACCCATTTGCAACGAGGTCATAATGCTTCTGGCTCGTTTGTATATATAAATGACAAAAATGAAATAATGCATTTTAATATTAATTTTATATTTTAATATTAATTTATTAGTAATTATTTATAATTTATCATTACTAGTATTACTAGTTTTATTTAAGAAAAAATAGAAAAATCATCAGTTCTCAGTGTATTAACATTTGAAACATTATGAATCACTTGGAAATGTAAAGGATTATTGAAAAATGTCTACTTCATAATCAACCATAACAATTTAATAGTCTAGATACTGAATGTGTTTTTCCAGAAGCAAAATGCAAAATGAACGAAACTCTAGTTGGAAGTGACTGGTTTCTTTTCAAAAAGTGGTCTAGGTAAAAGCCTCCCAAATTTACAAACTTTATTCATGACTATGAAAATACACTATGATCACAAGATACAAGTTTTCTTATTTGTTCCAGAATATAAAAATACACTCTAAAGACAGGGCAGTTTGCTATACAAGTCCCAAACTCTGGAAGGATTTACCTATCAATACTGAAGAGACCATAGCAACCTCAGAATATAAATATGGAATGTGAAAGACACATTTGCAGTATGTAAATGGAACAGGCATACAGTTTTCTAACTGTTTAGAAATGGTTCAACTGCATGAGCAAACTTAAAAAAATGAAACAAGATATATAAGCTTTGAACAGAACTTTTATTAAACAATAACTTTTCTTTGCTGTAGCAATTTTTTCTCTATTTTTGTGTGAACTGTTTTACCTCGAATTTTTACTAAACCTTTTAAAAACAAAGACATTTTGTCTGTGGAATTATTTCAATGTGTTACACTTTTCCCAGAATCCCATGATGCATACTAAAGCTGCAGAACTTTGCTAATTTTAGGTAAACACTGCTACAATTTTTTGTCAGAAAACTGTCATCTGAAGGAGTTGAACTGGAACTGGAGACTATCATCTGAGGACACATGTGCTCCAGAACTCTTCATCCCAGCTAAGCGCTGTGGCATCATCATCCTCCTCGGCAGTTTTAATTGAGTGATCAAACTCCGTAGAATCCTACAAAGGCTTTAAGAGTTTGAGTCTAAAGCATAAAAGCAGGAACAATCGGCACAAAATACCACTAACGCTGGGGCCCACTTGCAGAGATACAGACATGATCTGGTGGACGTGCTCAAACAGAATCAAGCCGAAAGTCAAAGGGCAGTTGCTGAATGTCAGAAGGCAGTCACTGAAATTGCTAAAATGTAAGCCCAACAAAGTGATAAGCAAAATGAATCTCCTGCACCACGTGGTGAAGTACCACACTGACAGGACCTTTTATTTTCAGGTGACCAACTGCCTTATGCAGATTTCATCTGGGCCTTTGATCACACTGTAGGCAATGTATTAGAGGACACTCAAAATAAATTAGATTACCTAATCCAGTATACCAGAGGTCCTGCCCAGGAAATCGTTAAGGACTGCGCACGACTGCCATCAAGTGAAGGCTATGCAAAGACAAAAAAACAACTTGAAAGCTACTATGGTGACCAAATATTCACAGCTGATGCATACATGGATAAAAGCATCGAAGTGGCCTCAAATAAAGCAGAATGATGGAGCGGCCCTGAGAGACTTTGCAACCTTTCTTGATACCGGTATGGACACCATGGCCAATGCAGGGAGACATCATGCATTTAACAACAAACCAAATATCCGTACAATACTCTCGAAGTTCCCATATTCTTTATCAGATAAATGGCGAAACTGGGCTTATGAACTTAAAGAAAGGGAAGACGGAAGGGCAGGTATTGACCACCTAATTACCTTTCTACACCAACAGGCTAAGATGCTGATGGATCCCTTTTATGGAGATGCTCCACAAGATAGCACAGAGAAAAAAGAAAAGACCAACAAGGGTAAGTCTCCTCTGAAGAGTGGCCAGAGAACAGAAAGTATTTTCACTACAGGTTATTTCCGATGCTACTAAAAAAGGGATTCAAGAAACCTTGGTGAAAAAGACTGCAACTGCTGTCTGTGCATTTACAAAGCCTTGTGTATTTTGCAATGACCAGCAAATTCTTGTAGAATGCAGTAAAATTAAAGCACGGCCACATAAAGCTGACTTTTTAAAAACTAAAGGTTTATGCTTTCGTTGTCTCAAACAGGGGCACCTTGGTAAGAATTGTAAAGAAAGAATGAAATGTCAGATATGTTCTTTGCAGCATCTAGACATCTTGCACATCAAAAAATAGAATCGTGCAACATCCACTAAAACTACTTCCAGTGAGACAACACCAACTGAGAAGGGGATTTGCACTCTTACCAGGGCAGGAAAAGAATGCGCAGTGCATGTGGTCCCCTTTATGGTAAAATCTAAAATGAGCAAAAGGTACGTAGAAACATATGCCCTTACAGATTCTCGTAGTACAGTAACAATTTGTACAGAAAATCTTCAGAGACGGTTAAACCTTCATGGAAGAAGAACCCAACTATTCCTGAAAACTATAAATAATCAAAACCATGATTCAATAGTGCCAGCTAAATGTTCTATCTTATCAGATTTACAAGTTTGTGGTCTCAATGATAATGAATATATTGATTTGCCAAAGGTCTCCACGCAGCTCTCTATTGAAGTGGGAAGAGAAAATACTCTGCAACAAGAACCCATCGAGAAGTGGACATATCTTGAGGAGGTATGTCTATCATTCATAGACTGAAGTTGATATTTTAATAGGTATCAACATCCCCAAGGCCTTCGAGGCATGGTAAATCATACTTAGCAAAACAGGTGGACCTCACGCTGTGAAGACTGCACTTGGATGGATGATCAGTGGGCCATACAAAGAAATAGATGACTTTGCAAAGCACAGCGGTAAGCTGCCTAAACATTCAATCGTGTCAATAACAGAAATAGAAGAAATGTTACATCAGCATTACAACTCAGACTTTAAAGAGCACAGCTGTGAAAAGAAGGAAGAAATATCACAGGAGGACATCAAGTTCATGTGCATCACAATCTGCAAGACTGGTAGGTGGCCACTATTGCTTAAATTTGCCTTTGAAGGATGAAACACTTAAAATGCCAAACAATCACTGTATTGCTGAACAGAGTGCTATTGGGCTCAAGAGAAAACAGCAAAACTTCAGGTTTCCACAGAGAGACATTATTGAGAAGGATTACGCTGAAAAGAAAGCCTGAACTGCAATGAAGGCAGGGTGTGGTACATTCCACATCACAGTGTATATCACCCAAAGAAAAATAAAAATTGGTCAAAGAGTGGTCTTTGATTTTACAGCCACCTACCAGGGGACTTGACTTAAAGATCAACCTTTTAAAGATCCCGACATGACTAACACACTCGTTGGCATCCTTACAAGATTCGGAGAGGAGCTAGTGGCATTAATGGCAGACATTAAATCAATGTTCTACCAAGTTAAAGTCCCAGATAAAGACACTGATCTTTTACGCTTTTTGTGGTGGCCTGAAGGTAATCTAAGTAAAGTCTTGGAGGAATTTAAAATGACAGTACATCTTTTTGGTGCTACTTCTTAACCCAGTTGTGCTTCTTATGCTTTGCGTACAACAGCTGAAGATGCCAGAGAAACATTTTCTGAGGAAGCCGCTAACACTGTACTCAATCATTTCTATGTAGATGACTGCTTTAAGTCAGTGGCAACCGAAGAACAAGCAATAAAGCTGGCAAAGGACCTTCAAGCTCTAGGCCTCAGAGGGGATTCCACCTGACTAAATGGGTAAATAACAGCAGAGCAGTTTTATTGTATATTCCTGAAGAAGACAGAGCTCTTGAACAATAGAATTTAGACTTGAGCCACAGTCTGCTTCCAACAAAACGTGCCCTGGGTGTCCAGTGATGCACAGAAACAGACAGTTTGAAATTTCAGACAAAGTTACAAAACTAGCCTGCTACAAGGTGCGGTATCCTGTCTGTTGTTAGCTCAGTTTATGACCTCCTCAGATTTCTAGCACCTGTTATACTGTCAGCAAAGCTTATTTTCGGAGACTTGTGCAAAGACAAGTGTGGGTGATGATGAAGTGGAAGTCAAAAACATCCCGAAATGAAAGAAAATGGATGGATGACTTACAGCTACTAGCAGACTACAATGTGAACAGGTGCATCAAACCCATATGGTTTGGAACCATAAGGTCAACACAAATGCACCATTTTGCAGATGCTAGTGACAATGGCTAGCACTGTCACATATCTTGTCTTGATTAGGCAAAAAATATTCATTCCTAATGTGCAGGTCTAGGGTTGCACCATTGAAGCGTGTCACAATTCTAAGCCTGGAGCTGACACCAGCCATTGTGGCAGTCAAAATGGACAAAATGCTAAAACGTAAGCATCAAATACCCCTACAAGAATCTACATTTTGGACTGGCAGCACCTCAGTGCTAAAATACATTTCAAAAGAAAACACTCGATTCAAGATCTTTGTTGGCAACAGAATTTCAGTGATCAGAGATCTTTCACAACCTTCACAATGGAAGCATGTTACATTTGGCATAAATCCAGCAGATGAAGCATCAAGAGGGCTCAGCATAGAAAGCTTCATCAGAAGCACCACATGGTCACAAGGTCTAAGCTTCTTACTAGTGGCCAAAAAGACCAGATCAACTGAACTGAATTAATTTTTTTGAAGATGATCCAGAAATTAAAATATGTGCAGTTAACATGACAAGAATAGAGAAGGTTAATGAGCCCATCAATAAACTAATCGCCTACTTTTCAGAATGGCTACATTTGAAGAAAGCAGTGGCTTGGCTCCTCAAGTTTAAAGACACAGTGCTGTACTTAAAAAATGAAAGAAACAACATTTCAACTAGAAGTCAATCAATCTGGAAGTAATCCAGAAGATCACAAAACATAGAGCACATGAAAAAGTACAAACTGACTTTAAAACCAAGCCCGATTTCTCCTGAAGACTTGGCCAAAGCTGTAACAGAGCTTATATGCCTCAGTCAACTGCAAGAATTTCCAGAAGAATTAAAGGCTTAACAGAAAAATGCGAAAAAAAGAACAGTCAAATCTTTAAACTTGACCCAGTCATATAAGATGGAATACTGAGAGTTTGAGGAAGAGTCAACAAAGCTACAATGCCAGAAGCTAAACATCCTGCAATTCTTCACTAGCATTCACATATTGCCTCCATTATACTGCAGCACATTCATTAAGAAATCGAACATTGTGGGTGCAACTGTATGCTCTCAGTTACGCCATAAATATTGGATACCACAAGCAAACTAAACTGTCAGAAAAATCATTTCAAAGTGCACAACATGTAGAACATCTGATGCAAAAGTAGGAGAGCAAAAAATGGCAGATCTGGCTGAAGATCTTTTAGTACCTGTTGCTGTTTTTAGTTGCTGTTGCTGTTACTGAAGACACAACCGAGCATGCCTCCTGGATGCTGGAAGTAAGTTCAATACATGGCCGATTTGTTTTAAAAAAGATGGTCTAAAGAGTATTTATCAATACTTCAAGCACACCAAAAATGGCTAGCTCCAAGAACAAATATTTTTTTGATATTTGAAAATTTTATTGAATTTATTAAAATCCAACAACATTCCATACAAGTCAAGTCAAATTTATAAAATTAGGTTCAAATCAAATTAACCCCCACCCATGAGAAAGAGAGCCAGGCCAACATAGTGAAACTTTAATAGTAGAAAAGATAAGTAAGTAAATAATTAGAATAAAAAGGGGAAGATAATCCGCTTCCTCAATTTAACACTAGAATTACTAAAGCCTACGGAAAAACTTGTACACCCGGCCCACCTTAAATCTCTTCGCACCTCTCCGTCAGAGTCTTTTGTCTTGTAAATGTGTCGATAAGCACAAGCAGCAAACAGCCTGCTATGCCATCCCCCCACCACTGCAGGAAGGGCAAGAAGTTCTCCCAGTTCGAGCCTTGATAATCTGGGAGTGAGCTACCTAGAATTGTATAGAGTAAATAATTTCATGTGTGTTCCGTGTCTATAACAATCTATGTAAACACATTGTTAAAACAGTTTTAGTAGCCAGGTTTATGAGTTTTTTCGTAGGCTTTGGTAATTCTAGTGTTAAATACCTATTCTAACATATTATTAATTAGATCCTGGCAGGTTATAAAAAAAGTTTTGCATTGATCCACAAGTGAGTATTTATTTTTTTCCCATTTCAAGTAGTATATAACAGTGGTTACCGAATGACTGAAAAGAGGTGTTAGGATTCTTCCAGTTGAGCAAGATAAATCTACATGCCAATAGTGAAGTAAAGGCAATTACAGTTTGTTTGTACTTCACTTTAAGCCCATCTGGAGGTACACTAAACACAGCTGTTAGTGGATTAGGAGAGACTGTGACACCCAGGCTGTCTGAAAGGCATTTAAAGATTTTGGTCCAAAATTATGTTAATTTGGTACACGCCCAAAACATTTGACCCAATGAGACTAGAAATTCATTGCAACGTTCACAGGTTGGATCTTGCCCTGGAAACACTTTGGACAATTTTAAACGAGATAGATGTGCTCCATACATGATTTTAAGTTGAATAATTGTATGCTTTACGCATATAGAGCTAGAGTGAATTCTATGCATTGCTGCCATCCATTCCTTTTGTTGAGTGAGAGATCCTTATCCAAATGTACTGTGGGATCTTTGAAAGGGAGGGACTTTAAAATGCTTTTATATGTTAGAGAAATGCTGTCTGAGTCCTCAAGATTGATCAATATTTTTTCCGGAATAGAAAGGGTGGGATGTGAGGAAAGTTGGGCAGGTTTTGTTTAACGTTTCTAATTTAGATGTAGTTTAAGAAATGTGTTGCTGAACGGTTCAATTTGGAGTGTAATGGTTCATAGGATGCGAAGACATTGTCTATGTACAGATCTCTAAGTGATTTAATCCCGAATTTTTTCCAGACATTAAAAGCTGTGTACGTTTGAGAGGGAGAAAAAAGGTGGTTATTGTGCAAAGGTGCCACAGGTAAAAGCTTCTTTATCTTAAGGTACTTCCTGCATCGGTTCCATATTCTGAGTGAATGAAGCACAATTGGGTTATTAGTATATTGGTGATAACTTGTATTTACTGGGGCACGCAGCAAGGAATATAAAGAAGTGCTGCAGGATTTTATTTCTATTGCGGACCAGGCCTGTGTATGTTCATCCATTTGTGTCAATGTCCAGGTTTTTCATAGCTTGTATATTTGCCCCCCCCATTAATAAAACTGAAAGTTAGGAAGAGCCATGCCAACTTCTGCCTTAGGTCTTTGTAGGGTCACCCTTTGGATGCGTGGATGTTTTGAATTTCAAATAAATGAGGTTATGATTGAATCTAACTTCTTAAAAAATGATTTGTTGATGTATATTGGAATGCTTTGAAATAGAAAAAGAATCTTAGGAAGGATATTCATCTTGACAATTCTTCCAGCTAAAGTGAGATGACGGGTAGACTATCTGACTCTCTAAGTAAGATCGGGGGAGGGGTGATGTTAGAGAGCCTGAGCTCATTCAGTGCAGCAGGGACAACGCACATGTTGATCTTTTTTTCTTTCAGTACACGTGGCTTCCCTGTTTATTTATATATCTAGTGACTTCTCTGCCTGTCTGTCTCTCTATTACGTAGTGCTCTGTCTGTCTGTGTGTTATGGATCTTAAAAATAAGTTATAAGGACAGTTGTTCCTGTTAATTGCAGTCTCAATTGTTAAAAAAAATATTTTAAAAGGAGCATCCCACATGAAAATATAACGATCTCAGTAACTGACAGTGCATACCAATGTATAAATTTTATGTCTGTTTGAGGTTTAAAAGAAAAGAAAAAAAAGCAACACTTCATCCCCAGCGGGGAATCGAACTCAGGTCTGTGAGGCAAGGAAAAGCTGCTCTGCGCTAAGAGGCAAATCTTAGCACACTACACCACAGAAGCTGTTGAATCACTCTTGAAGCTTTTGTGAAAGTGTTTATTTGATCTTTGGAACTCGGGCTTTACATATTCTATAGTTTATGCCTACTACATTTTGTAACATTTATTACTAAAATATGAAAAAGTTTCTGTTTTAACAATGTGTTTACACAGATTACTTTAGAAACGGAACACGCATTTCATGCGTGTCTTCCAAATAACGATCTATCATTTCCACTGTAAAACTCCACTTCACTCCCAGGTAAACAATCAAGGCATGAGCTGGGAAAAGTTCGCTCACGTTCTAAGTCGGTGGGGGGATGGAATAGCCGGCTGCTGGCAGCGTGTCTTTTATCAGCACATTTAGAGGACAAAGGATGCTGGCGGAGAGGTGTGAACGGATTTAAGAAGCGATTTAAGGTGGGCCGGATATACGAGTTTTTTCGTAAACTCTGGTAATTCTAGTGGTAATGATCGATGCATATTAGACCCAAAGTCCTCTAAAACTGTTGAGGTTACTGCCATGAAACCATAATGAACGTAATTTCTGATCCTGCTGTATACAATGCAGGACAATAAACTTGATTTATGCTATGTTGTGCCCTCTCCATGGAGAGAACTGTATTTTTATTTTCTAATTTACGATTTCAGTTACTAAGAGTACTGTGAAGCTACATCACTCTAATATGCTGTATAAAGCTGATATATGAAATACTGGTTATTTGGAGTTGCTGCAGCAATTTACCTGTATATACAGCTCTGACGATGTTGAGCTCCACATAGACTGTTAAGGCTGTTCTCATGACATCTTTGCTTGAAAGGTGCCAGAGTATGGTAAAAAATAATTGTAATATAAATTTACTATGTGTACCAAATTACAGCTACAGATACTGTATTATATGTGAACTACTTAATGTAGTGCAAAATGAATGTTATTTGCCAATTCTACATAGTCTTAACCAATTAAGTCTACAGTGACTAATATCTTAAGTAAATGTTAAGTTTGTGATAAAAATCATGGAACATAATATATCATAGAAGATATTTGAACAAATTATAATCAGTACACACCTACCTTGATAGATACTTATCAGAACCCAAATTAGAAATGTCTTAAAAGAAAGAGGGCGACCCTGAGAATGGGAAAAAAAGAAAAACAATAAATAACTGGACAAAATTAAGATTCTCCCAAGGAGGCCATCATTAACCAATTTTTCACTTAGAGGCTAGATTCTGTTAAATAGGCCTCTTCAACTTTATTAGATTCAAGATTTATTATATACAGTACTTTTCGTACAGTAGGATGTCAAACCTGCTGATTATACAGTAAGAAAGGTAAATGATCAAGATAAAGCAATGTTACATTGGACTGTGTTCAGCCACTAAGATGAGCTATGACTAAAGTCTCCTAAATAAAAAAGTGAGTTTGGCAGTGGGTAAACAAGCATAGAAGCCTCTGTGGGCCCTGTGTTGGACTGGAATCACATGCAGAGATCGTTCACACATTCATGCATCACTGCTTCTTGATGGTAAAGCAATGCTTTCATTTTTTTCCATTATTGTGTTTCTGTCAGAAAGTATTCCTTAAACTTTGCCAGGAGAAAAATCAATGAAATTCGTTGTTTTTCTGAACTTTCTAGAAATGGGCTAGTAAAGCTCTCTGTTTAGCACAGATGAGTTTATTACACCAAAACAAGATTTTCCTAAAGTTATAAAAATTCTTACCACAGCATGGCATTTTGAGGACCACACCACCAATGGACCTTGAACATGCTGCACTGCCTGAACCTTCTGAGCACTCTGTCTGCTACAGGGACATTCACTCTATCATTATCTAAATTTGTTTCACCTGGCAACGTTGGACCTTGTACTCAGAAATACAAGCTAAGTATAAAAAAATGTTTTTGTGTTGTGACTTGTTCTTGCTATTCTTGTGGTGGTGGTTATTTTGGTACCATTGTGGTTTTGAGACAGCATGGTAAGCAAAACAAACACACAGTGCCGTTCCTGTCATTGAACGTTGGCCCTTCCAAGGAGCTCAAACTCCTTGCAAGATACAGGGATGATAAAAGATTTAAATTCGCCACAGCTTATTTTTTAGTAGAGTGAATTATTTCCTCAAACTGTGCCAGACTATTTTTCTGACAATTTTGATAAACGGTCTCCAGTTTGTGGAGGAAGCAAACAGACGAAGCTCTGCAGTCTACTTGTGACTTTGCGCAGTAGGAAGACAAGTAAATAAATCAAGGTAAATAACATTCGATCTGGCTTTTATATAGGTAACATATAAATGTTTCGTAAGTAAATACCATCACAAAACATAATCACAAACAGGAGTTTGCATGATACGTTGGCGAGCTCTGTAAGCCATGCTTATTAGTTGAAGGACAGGTGTGGGGCAGACTGATTGGCAGGATGACACCAGACCTCGTCCTGCATTGAAACTGTGCCATCTTTCGCCTTTACGCCTGGTGCAGCTGCGTTGTTCTTATATGTGAGTGGACGTTTCTTGCGGGGAGGGCTTCTGTTCTCTTTCTGCAATCTGAGTTCACCGCTGTTATAGCTCGTTTTTATTTGAAAACAGCAGTGTCAGATCGGGGCGAGCGTGAACACGACTGAGAGAATAAAACTGAATAAAAAAATGCTAACCTTTACAAGTACCAAACATTTACATCAGCTGTTACAGACTCAAATCAAGTGTATGTTTTTATTGTATAATACTAACAATAAGAGCAGCTCACTACTCAAAATGTTTTTTCTGTGACACGTGAAGACTCGAACCATTGATCTTTTGAATAGGAGTCAGCAGCTGTAACCGCTGCACTACCAAAGCAGTTGCTACAAGGACGTACACTAACGTGATTTCTTTTTCTCCAGTTATAGTCTTGAATAAAAGCGCACTTGTTCTGTTATATTTGTACCTTTTGTGAAAGTGCTTATTTGATATTTGGGCTTCAGTCTTCACACACTATACAATTCATGTCAAAATTTTATCGTTAGTACTAAAACATGAAAAAAAGTTTGTCTTTTAGATATGTGTTCAACAATACATCTCTAGGTACCTGACTCCCTGATAAACAAGGCATGAGCTGGGAGAGGTTTTTGCAGTTTCTGTGGCGGTAGGAGAATGGGATAGCAGGCTGCTTGCTCCTTGGGCTTATCGACACATTTACAAGACAAAAGGCGCTGAATGGAGACGTGCAAGCAGATTTAAGGCGGGTCGGATTTACAGGTTTTTTTTGTAAGTTTTGGTAATTCTGGTGTTAACACAATAATGCTATCTCCATGCTTCACTGCATGGTATTACACAAAGCACAGACAGAATTAATTTTGTGTCATCACATAAAACATAAGATGAAGATTCTCATATTTTCTTTTATTTATGTATTTATTTACTTATTTATAATGCTGAACAAGTACTGGAAAGAACTGTGTGCTGTTTGGTTTAACTTGACTAGTAATTCTTTTTTTCAGTATTTCTTTAATCTGCTGAAAGCTCTTTTGAATCATTACTGCAGTTTCCCAGTATTCATTTAGGTCTTAGTTTTTTCTTGAAGAGTGATATGTTTAGTCTCATATTTTGAATAATATATTTTTTTATCCATTTAGGTAATTTCCTTAGTTTTTTCATTTTTCTTTTGGAATAGTTTTATAATAATTTTAGTCCTGAATCAGTGTCTCTCTAAAATGACACCATCTATAATTTATAGCTACCAAGTATTTATTTTACCCTTCTGGGTTTTCTAGGTGATTCCTCATTTCAACAAATCTGTTTTATGTGAAGTCATTGTTCTGGTATGCATTTATTTGTTTTCATAGTTAATTTCAAATTTAATCATTTTGACATCATGGTTGCCCAAAGGATATATAATTTCTGTCCTTTTCATTCTGTTTTTATTGTTAGAAAAGATGAGATCTAGAGAGGTGTTAAAGCACACTTGAGACAAGTTAGCTAAGGAGACTATGGCTTCCAAGAGCAATATTTGTACAGTTGAAAGCCCCCTGTCACACACAAGTGTATGGGAAGCACCTAAAGGGCCTGAATGAGAGCAATTCCATGCCAGACCAGGAGGTGGCAGAGTGCACTAACTCTTTTTCTCACTTCTCTGCAGACCAGTTATGGGAAATCCTGTCTGGCCCAAATGATGTCACTTCCGGTTCTGGGGCCACCGATGATGTCACTTCCAGCCTCAATGACACCACTACCTGTTCCAGCCCCACTGATTACATCACTTCTTCCTCTCTCCTTTAAAGCCGCCATCTTTGTGCTATTGAGTCAGTTCTGTTGTGGACTCCAGTCTGTACATTATTAATATCCATTTTGCAGCCAGGAATAATACACGGGAGGCTGCCCAAAACTTCTTATGGCTCTTTTTGTCATGTTTACGACACCCCATTTTCCCTACACCTTCTTTATCACACATTTGTCATTTGATTAAACAACATGGCATTGTATGAAATATCAAGATTGAGTGGTCTGTTAGCAAACTCCAAGCACTAAACCTCTAGACCTCTTCAATGCAAATCTTAACTCACATTGATTTTATACATGTATCTTTCTTCTATTTCTATTTTTTGAGCCTGAACACTACTTTTTACATTGTACCACTTTTACTTTACCTTCTTGTTTGTCTTTAATGAGGGATTTATTGTCAAAGATATTGAAGATTTCACTATCATCTTGATCTAGGATTCAGTAATTCCTATAATATTATAGTTCAGACCAGTACTGTTGCTTCTACTTCATGTATGTTTTCAATAGATCCTTACATTAAGGAGTAAATATTTTAGGCAAGGAATTTTTATTGGCTGGTTGGTACTTTAAGTGTTCATTATACCCTCTACAAATATCATCTATTCAAAAGTCTGGGCTTCTAAAACATCTCTCTTTATCCTTGTGGATGCAATGCATCTAATTACCAAACAATGTTTTTGGTAAAAGGCTTTCAACTAATGAAGTATATTTCATACATGGTTTTCTAGTACTTGGACTATCTCCATCTAACATTCAATGAGCTCTTTTTGGGCAGTTTTCATTTGATTCAGTTTTGTTTTTTTTTTGCCATATTTGACATAACCATCCTAATCCCACTGTTTATGCAAAAAATACATGGAAACTGGATCTGAAAGCCATGTCCATTATGTTGTTATGTTAAGCTGCTTGTACAAGGTTAAATGAAAAAGTAAAGACAATTTGAAAATAACACGGTAACCACAATGGATTGAAGCTGATGCAACACATCACATTTGCAATGGCTTATGGGCAGTTCAAACACACACAGTGCAGCACTGTGCCATTAGTCTAGCTAATGACTGCCTGATTGGGATACCTTCAGACTTTACACAGCAAAAGTTATTATGTTTGTGGGCAGTATTTTCTGGAACGTGGCATGCCTTAACATTCCAGGATGGAGTTAATAAAACAGAAAAATGTACATCAGCAACAGAATGCTGAGAGGACACATTGAATGGAGCCCTGGTTGCTGCCATACCTTCAACAGATCCTTGTAGAGCTCAGGATATAGCATTGCCACTTCTGATTTCACATCCTTATCTAACACCAGAGAAAAAACAGGAAACATAGTGTAGATGGTGGAGTACCTGTGATAAGCAGAACAGTTCACATTAGTTTAAAATGTATTTTAAATAAAATAATGAACACATTAATAAAATCTATGTTACATCATAATCTGAAAAATAGCAAATATGATCCCATTACTTAAAAAGGGTGAGCTGGCTGATCCAAGTAATTATAGGCCAGTAAACTTAATGTACATCACAAGTAAATTAATGGAAGGAATTATTAAGGATAAGATTGAGTAATACATGGCAAGAACAGGAGTTTTACTGAACAGTCAGCACTGGTTCAGAACAGGAAGGTCATGTTTTACCAACATGCTGGAATTCTACGAGGAAGCAACAAAAGGGTATGATCAAACTGGAGCATATGATATTATTTATCTGAACTTTCAGAAAGCATTTGATAAGGTGCCACATGAGAGGCTGGGCATCAAACTAAAAGAAGTGGAAGTTCAGGGTGTGGTGCGTAGATGGGTGCAGAATTGGATCAGACACAGGAAGCATAGGGTTATGGAGTGAGGAACCTCATCAGAATTGGCCGATGTTAAGAGTGGTGTCCCTCAGGGGTCAATGCTAGGGCCGCTGTTGTTTTTAATATATATATAAATAATGTGGATAGGAATATAAGTAACACACTGGTTAAGTCTGCAGATGATACCAAGCTAGATGGATTGGCATATAATCTAAAATCCTGAATGTTACAGAGGGACATGAACAGCACAAAGACTTGATCAGATTTGTGGCAGATAAAATTTAATGTAAGGAAATGTAAAGTATTATCTGTAGGAAGTAAAAATGTAAGGCTTGAAAACACAATGGGAGGCCTGAAAATCCAAAGTACACCTTATTCAGAAGGATTTAGAAGTTGTAGTGGACTCTATGCTATCAACTTCCCAACTGTGTTCAGAAGCCATTAAGAAGGCAAACATAATGTTAGGTTATATGGCACGATGTGTAGAGTACAAGTACAATGAGGTTATGCTCAAGCTTCATAATGCATTGGTGATACCTCATCTTGAGTACTGTGTGCAATTGTGGTCACCAGATTACAAAAATGACACAGAAGTGCTAGAAAAACTTCACAAAAGAATGACTAGGCTGATTCCAGGGCTATAGGGGATACATTATGAGGAAAGAGTTAAAACACCCAAGTCTTTTCAGTTTAAGCCAAAGATAATTAAGAGGAGACATGGCTGAAGTATTTAAAATTATGATGGGAATTAGTACAGTGGATCGTACTAATTGTTATTTTAAAATGAGTTCATCAAGAATACAGGGACACAGTTGGAAACTTATTAAGGGAGAGGAGACATGACTGAAGTATTTAAAATTATGATGGAAATTAGTATAATGGATCGTACTAATTGTTATTTTAAAATGAGTTCATCAAGAATACAGGGACACAGTTGGAAACTTGTTAAGGGTAAATTTTGTAGAAACAGTAGTAAGTTTTTCTTTATACAGAGAACCATAGAGACATGGAATAAGCTACCAAGTAGTGTTGTAGACAGTAGGACTTTATTTTAGAAGAATTAAGTGGATAGGTGTGGTGAGCTTTGTTGGGCTGAATGGCCTGTTCTTGTCTAGATTGTTCTAATTTCACTCTACCATGTTTGACATTCGGGAATTATAAAACAGGAGAGTTTATAGTGCTCAAAGCATAAGAACATTTTTAATGGAGTCTGCAGGGAAACAGGATGTGTCAGAATTCTTTCCAGATTTTTTTTTTTGTGTGTGTGCCCTCAGTCTGGTCTGAAAAAAAATCTCTACATCTATGATATTAAGCTCAGAACGATAAAAAGAATAGAAGCACAAAGAATTTCCCCCCACATACTGTAGGTATGGCAAAGAGCAATATAAGTAGTTTAAATATCAATGGGGCAGAAATGTTGGCAAGAGACTAGCTCTTCTTGAATTTCTGAAACAGAAAAACGTAGAGTTCACTTTCATACAAAATTACATAAGTAGGGCTGACAACATAGAAGTAGGGAGATTACACAGGGTGTGGGCTCAAATCCCAGGAAAATGATTCACTTTTAATAATATATATTCACCTAATGATGAAAAACACAGAATAGACTTTTTTCAAACAAATATAACCATTTTAGAACATTGCAGCTCCAATGAGAGTCAGATATTAGGAGGTGATTTTACTGTACAACTAAAATTACATTAGACTGGAATAATGGAGTTGAACCACATCCTCAGGATAGTGAGGGGGAATGGATTTGGTCGATATGTGGAGAAATAAAAACTGGAACAGCAAGCAAAACACGAGAATAAATGGTAGGGGCATTTCAATGAAAAAGCTTGATCACTTTTATAACTTTTAAGGATCACCTTGGATTATTTGGGGCTATTTCTATTGTAAAGCACTCACACTAGTGTCATTTTAGCAAGCCTTCATTTCTTTGGAAGAAAACTGGAGCACACTGTGGAAACGCACCAGGTAAATGTGCAAACACCAGGCAGGGAACTGCGAGGCAGCAGTAATTAACTCCAGTTTTTTTGTCTATTCCATTATTAAATGTGTTGTATTGGAATTGTGTCATGTACAATATAGATAGATAGATAGATAGATAGATAGATAGATAGATAGATAGATAGATAGATAGATAGATAGATAGATAGATAGATACTTTATTAATCCCAGGGGGAAATTCACATATTCCAGCAGCAAAAATATTAAATTAAAGAGTAATAAAAAATGCAGATAAAAAAACAAACAATAACTTGAATAATGTTCAACGTTTACCCCCTCTGGTGGAATTGAAGAGTCGCATAGTTTGGGGGAGGAATGATCTTCTCAGTCTGTCAGTGGAGCAGGACAGTGACAGCAGTCTGTCACTGAAACTGCTCCTCTGTCTGGAGATGACACTGTTTAATGGATGTAGTGGATTCTCCATAATTGATAGGAGCTTGCTGAGTGCCCGTTGCTCTGCTACGGATGTCAGACCGTCCAGCTCTATGCCAACAATAGAGCCTGCCTTCCTCACCAGTTTGTCCAGGCGTGAGGCATCCTTCTTCTTAATGCTGCCTCCCCAGCACACCACTGCGTAGAAGAGGGCACTCGCCACAACCATCTGATAGAACATCTGCAGCATCTTACTGCAGATGTTGAAGGATGCCAGTCTTCTAAGGAAGTACAGGCGGCTCTGTCCTTTCTTGCACAGAGAATCAGTATTGGCAGTCCAGTCTAATTTATCGTCCAGCTGCACTCCTAGGTATTTATAGGTCTGCACCCTCTGCACACAGTCACCTCTGATGATCACGGGGTCCATGAGGGGCCTGGGTCTCCTAAAATCCACCACCAGTTCCTTGGTTTTGCTGGTGTTCAGGTGTAGGTGGTTTAAGTCGCACCATTTAACAAAGTCCTTGATGAGGTTTCTATACTCCTCCTCCTGCCCACTCCTGATGCAGCCCACGATAGCAGTGTCGTCAGCAAACTTTTGCACGTGGCAGGACTCCGAGTTATATTGGAAGTCCGATGTATATAGGCTGAATAGGACTGGAGAAAGTACAGTCCCCTGCGGCGCTCCTGTGTTGCTGACCACAATGTCAGATCTGCAATTCCCGAGACGCACATACTGAGGTCTGTTTGTAAGATAGTCCACGATCCATGCCACCAGGTATGACTCTACTCCCATCTCTGTCAGCTTGTCCCTAAGGAGCAGAGGTTGGATAGTGTTGAAGGCGCTAGAGAAGTCTAGAAACATAATTCTTACAGCACCACTGCCTCTGTCCAAGTGGGAGAGGGATTGATGTAGCATATAGATGATGGCATCTTCCGCTCCCACCTTCTCCTGGTATGCGAACTGCAGAGGGTCGAGGGCGTGTTGGACCTGTGGCCTCAGGTGGTGAAGCAGCAGCCGCTCCATGGTCTTCATCACATGTGATGTTAGAGCGACAGGCCGGAAGTCATTCAGCTCACCAGGATGTGATACCTTTGGGACTGGGGTGATGCAAGATGTTTTCCAAAGCCTCGGGACTTTCCCCTGTTCCAGGCTCAGGTTGAAGATGCGCTGTAGAGGACCCCCCAGCTCTGATGCACAGACCTTCAGCAGTCGTGGCGATACTCCATCTGGACCTGCTGCTTTGCTGGCACGAAGTTTCCTCAGCTCTCTGCTCACTTGCGCTGCTGTAATTGTGGGTGGGGATGTCTCTCCTATGTTGGTATCAGCAGAAGGATGTGTAGAGAGTGCAGTAATCCGAGGTGAGAGTGGGTTAGGGTGGTCAAACCTGTTAAAGAAGATGTTCATTTCGTTTGCTCTCTTCACGTCTCTCTTGATGGTGGCACCCTGCTTCGAGCTGCAGCCAGTGATGATCTTCATCCCATCCCACACTTCCTTCATGCTGTTGTTCTGCAACTTCTGCTCCAGCTTTCTCCTGTACTGCTCCTTCGCCGCCCTGAGCTGGACTCGGAGTTCCTTCTGCACGCGCTTGAGCTCATGCTGATCACCGTCTTTAAAGGCCCTTTTCTTCTGGTTCAAAAGGCCCTTGATGTCACTTGTAATCCATGGCTTGTTGTTAGCATAGCAGCATACTGTTCTTACTGGAACTAAAGTGTCCATACAGAAGTTGATGTAGTCAGTAGTGCAGTCAACAACCTCCTCAATGTTCTCACTATGTGATCCCTGCAGGATATCCCAGTCTGTAGTTCCAAAACATTGTCTCAGAGTATTCTCAGCCTCCGGGGTCCACTTCCTGAATGATCGTTTGATATTTTATATATTATGTATACTAAAGATATTAATTTAACAGAAAAGAAAGAGAGTCCCAAAAGTTCATCTGTTGGCTAGGGTAATTTTGACTGTTTTGTTATTGGGCAAAGCATTATTTAATTCTCGCTTTAATCATCTAAGGACTAGTTACAATTTACTTTTCTGCATAGTTTCAGATTACAAATTAATTTTGTCCTGTAGTTTCAGACATTTTCAATATTTCTTTGTCTTTGCATTACCTTTGCAAAGCTGCAGCTAGACTGTGTGTGGAGATAAATGCAAATTGCTTCAAAAATAACTTAAAAACATAAAGAGCTGCAATAATGACACCTGTGTCTTTTTGTATTTTTGTGCATATTTTCCCCCTTTGACGGCATACAGAATTTCCATGAAAACCAGTTGCTAAAATATTACTTGTTTACTTACCCAATGATAAGAAATCCTTGATAAAGAGGGACTGATGCAAAATAAAATACAGAGGAGAAAACAGCCTAGGAAGAGAAGAACAACATTTGTATCATTTAAAATACTTTGTACACATTGGTGGATTTTCCTGATGCTTAAAGTTATATCTGTTTTATAGTATAACTCAGCTTTGTAGACATTTAGTGGACTTTTTCTTCCATTTTACTTATTAAGCTTTCAATCACTAAAAATGTTCCTAAGTTTATTCATGGCCCATCTTATGTGTTCTGAAAATTAGATGATGGACTTCCATGACTGTATCAGATGGTATGGAATAAGTTTCTGCCCAAATATATCTAAATGCCCATGCCATCAATGGTGTTGAACCACTTCATGCCTATTTGTCATATATTCTTTACTGCCAGTTCAATGGTACACTTTGTTGCAAGGGAAGCAGTTTCTTTAATACTAGAATTACCAAAGCCTACGAAAAAACTCATAATCCCGTCCCACTTTATTCCGTTTGCACCTGTCCGTCAGCATCTTTTGTGTTGTAAATATATTGATCAGCACAAACAGCAAGCAGCCTGGTATCCCATCCCCCGCTGCAGTTCAATTTGCAAAGAAGGTTCTCAGTGTTTATCTTGGAATGAAGTACCTGGAGCTGCATAGGGTAAATAATACATTGTCATTTGGAATACATACATTTCATTTGTGTTTCGTGTCTACAACAATCTATGCAAACACATCGTTACAACAGAAACGTTTTTCATGTTTTAGTAATAATTGACAAAATATAGACATGAGGTGTATAATGTGTGAAGCCTGAAGTCCAAATATCAAATAAACACTTTCACAAAATGTACAAGTATAACAAAACAAGTGCAATTTTATTCACAAATATAACCAAAGAAAAAAAAAATAAGGTTATGGTAGGCAGTTGATATGACAGCTTGCGTGGCGCAATGGTAAGAACTACCGACTCCCAATCAAGAGGTTGCGGGTTCGATATTCTACTATGAAAAGAAGAGTGTTCATGGCTCACCTTGCAGAGGAACTTCGTCGTCGCTTCTTACAAGAAAAGGCAATGAAAAAGTGGTCTTGCAGTTTGCGTGATGTTTCCCGTCGAGTGGCCTTCTGGTAAAGCTTGGTGACCTGTGAATAAAACTATGTCGCTGTGCCGTACAAGAATGTTTTAAAAGGAGTAAGTAGGAAAAGTAGAAAGGAAAGACTGAAGAACAGTCGTAGACTACTAAGCACTGTTGTAAGTCGCTCTGGATAAGAGCGTCTGCTAAATGATGTAAATGTAAATGAAAAAAGAAAAAAGGATGCAATGTCTAAAAGCTTCTGTTCCAAGACCTCCGCTTCCCCCAGGAAAAAAGGTTCAGTGTCAGGTGCTCCTTCAGTATTAATAGGAACTACAACATAGAGAGGTGTGTACATTGCAACAGGTACACATGTCGTAAATGTAGGAAGGACAGTCCTCGGGTGTGTGGGAACTGTTAACATTTGAATTTGATGATTGTATATAGCGTGGAACTGACCTCTCTGTATTATTCTGTCCTCTGCATCTCCTGGAGTACAAAAGAAACACCACCATGCACCAAAATGTGGAGACTGGGCAAGATCAGGGGAAAAAAAAAAAAACATGGTCACTGACTACAATGGCATGAAGGTATGCGAATGAATGTAATGTTGCATTAGTGCAACAATGTTTTCCAAAATGTACTATACAGGTCTTGGCAGCTGAACATTCAAGAATAAAACTGAACAAAAAAAATAAAAATTCACATCCAAAATCATTCTTAGTCACACACATCACTCACGCCCACGTCCACAGTTTTCCCTGTTCCAGTCTCGTTCATGCACAAGATCGGACACTGTTTTCAAATAAAGAGGTGGTATAAGTTTGGTTGGGATGGGGTTGCATGTATCTGGGAGTGTGAACATGAGTGAAAGAATAAAACTGAAAGAAAAAAAAACGCTAACAAGTACGATAAATTTAGACACAAATCAAATGTATTTTTTATTGTATAATATTAACAATAAGAGCAGCTCACTACTCAAAACAGTAAATTTGTGAAGCAGCTGGTATCAATCCTGCGACCTCTTGATTGGGAGTCAGCAGTTCTAACCATTGCACCACGCAAGCTGTTGTATCAACAGCCTACTGTAAATTGCTTCCTTTTTCTTCGGTTATATTCTTGAACTAGCAAAATACCCGCGCTTCGCAGCGGCGAAGTACTGCTTTAAAATTTAAAATAATAAAATGAGGGAAAATATACCAATAATTATTTGTTAAGGATATCTTTGTATACCATGTTGTTAGTTCACCCCTCCGGTTGTAATATGACCAAGCTGTGCGCTGAGCTTACTCTTGAGCATGCAACGTATAGTTGGCCATGTGAAAAGCAAATCAAGAACAGCAAGACCGCGTCAGCTGCGGAGCTCAGCAGAGCTCAGCTCGGAGCGAAATTTAGTGAATGAAATGAGGTGAATGGGAGGGGAGATGATCATGTGACTCCCCCACCCCCCCTTAACTCTCCATCCCTCCACAAACACACAAAGACAGTCTCTCGGATCCCAACTCTCCTTTCGCACACCGCATCTACTAAACACTAAGAAACACAAAGTAGAAACACTAAAGGAAAAAATACTATTCAGTAAGTAGCACGTCTATTAAACAGTAAATCAGTAAAGGAGAAACGACTAAACACTAAGGAAAAAAAACAGCAAGACCGTGTCAGCTGCGGAGCTCAGCTCAGAGCGAAATGAAGTGAATGAAATGAGGTGAATGGGAGGGGAGATGATCACGTGACTCCAACACCCGCCTTAACTCTCCATCCCTCCACAAACACACAAACAGTCTCTCAGATCCCATCTCTCCTTTCGCACACCGCATATATAGATATATATATATATAGATAAAAGTGCACTTGTTTGGTTATACTTGTACCTTCTGTGAAAGTGCCATCCATCCATCCATTCTCTTCCGCTTATCCGAGGTCGGGTCGCGGGGGCAGCAGCTTGAGCAGAGATGCCCAGACTTCCCTCTCCCTGGCCACTTCTTCTAGCTCTTCCGGGGGAATCCCAAGGCATTCCCAGTCCAGCCAAGAGACACAGTCCCTCCAGCGTGTCCTGGGTCCCCTGGGCCTCCTCCCGGTTAGACGTGCCCAGAACACCTCACCAGGGAGGCATCCTGATCAGATGCCCAAGCCACCTCATCTGACTCCTTTCGATGCGGAGGAGCAGCGGCTCTACTCTGAGGCCCTCCCGGATGACTGAGCTTCTCACCCTATCTTTAAGGGAAAGCCCAGACACCCTACAGAGGAAACTCATTTCAGCCGCTTGTATTCGCAATCTCGTTCTTTCGGTCACTACCCATTGCTCATGACCACAGGTGAGGGTAGGAACATAGATCGACTGGTAAATTGACACGACAGACCGATGCAGAGCCCGCATTACTGCGGATGCCACACCGATCAACCTGTCGATCTCACGCTCCATTCTTCCCTCACTTGTGAACAAGGTTCCGAGATACTTGAACTCCTCCACTTGGGGCAGGATCTCGCTACCAACCCTGAGAGGGCACTCCACCCTTTTCCGGCTGAGGACCATGGTCTCGGATTTGGAGGTGCTGATTCCCATCCCAGCTGCTTCACACTCAGCTGCGAACCGATCCAGAGAGAGCTGAAGATCACAGCCTGATGAAGCAAACAGGACAACATCATCTGCAAAAAGCAGTGACCCAATCCTGAGTCCACCAAACCGGACCCCCTCAACGCTCTGGCTGCGCCTAGAAATTCTGTCCATAAAAGTTATGAACAGAATTGGTGACAAAGGGCAGCCCTGGCGGAGTCCAACTCTCACTGGAAACGGTTTCAACTTACTGCCAGCAATGCGGACCAAGCTCTGGCACCGATCGTACAGGGACCGAACAGCCCTTATCAGGGGGTCTGGTACCCCATACTCTCAGAGTAACCCCCACAGGATTCCCCGAGGGACACGGTCGAATGCCTTTTCAAAGTCCACAAAACACATGTAGACTGGTTGGGCAAACTCCCATGCACCCTCCAGGGGCCTCATGTATAAAACGGTGTGTACACACAGAAATGTTGCGTACGAACGTTTCCACGCTCAAATCGTGATGTATAAAACCTAAACTTGCCGCAAAGCCATGCACTTTTCCACGGTACCTCAAACCTTGGCGTACACAATTTCTCCGCTCGGTTTTGCAGACTGGCAGCACCCAGCGTCAAAGCAGTGCTAATGTCCCTGTGTGGTCACCCTTTCTTTCTTAGATCCACATTCCTGACGCGGCTTTATAAATACACTGAAACTAACTGCATATTGTTTATTAGTGTAATGCATCTGATTGTAATTAACCTGCAGCAATATAATGGTCCAAGGAATAGCCATAGTATTCCAAATACCATAACTGCTTTAGCGTTGTTACTCTTACTGCATCTTCTTCTTTCAGCTGCTCCCGTTAAGGGTTGCCACAGCAGATCATCTTTTTCCATATTACTCTCACTGCACCACTCGGAGTATTTATATCACTGTATCTGAGTGGGGAATCACAGCAGCAGCTAATTGGAAAGAGAATTATCGGTATATAGCATGAAGCAGACGCTGCCTCAGCCATGGCAAAATGTTTCAGAGACTTCCTGTACGGACTTCGCGGTTTAGAAAAAGTTTCATCCCAAGAACTATAAACGCACTCAATCAGTCCATCAAGTGCTCCTTGTAGAACCGTTTGTACTTATAAGTACAATTACCTCACTGTAAACTTGCACTACAGTTATAATACTGCACAACCTGTGCCACTTTACAAAGCGCGTATTTACATATGATGACAATATAATTTTTAAGATGAAATGCAGCAAAACATGTTGATTATCTCATACAGATAAAACTTTAACTTTATTTAAATAATCTGTATTGTTAATAATTAAACATGTGAGGGCACGGTGCCGCAGCGCTAGCTAGTTCACGGATAGCTCCTGCCTCGCGCTGTATTCATACTGGTGCTGACGCGACACTGGAAGGATAGACAGATAGAATAATTAAACATGTACTACGAAGATATTTCAATGTTTCCACGTGAGCACTGCGGTCTCCCAGCAGTACGAGGGAGTCCCCAGAAGGTATGCCCTCTAGCACCCCCTCCAGGGACTCCAAAAAGGGTGGGTACTCCGAACTGCTGTTCGATGCATATGCACAAACAACAGTTAGGATCCGTCCCCCCCCACCTGAAGGCGGAGTGAGGCTACCCTCTTGTCCACCGGGGTAAACCCCAATGAACAGGCTCCAAGTCGGGGGGCAATAAGTATACCCACACCTGCTCTGCGTCTCTCACCGGGGGCAACTCCAGAGTGGTACAGAGTCCAGCCCCTCTCAAGGAGATTGGTTCCAGAGTCCAAGCTGTGCGTCGAGGTGAGTCCGACTATATCTAGCTGGAACCTCTCGACCTCGCGCACTAGCTCAGGCTTCTTCCCCTTCAGAGAGGTGACATTCCACGTCCCAAGAGCCAGCTTCTGTAGCCGAGGATCAGACCGCCAAGGTCCCCGCCTTCGCCCACTTCCCAACTCACACTGCACCCGACCTCCTTGGCCCCTCCCATAGGTGGTGAGCCCATGGGAATTCTGTGAAAGTGTTTATTTGATATTTGGACTTCAGGCTTCTCATATTATACACTTCATGTCTACATTTTGTCAAATATTACTAAAACATGAGAAACATTTCTGTTATAACGATGTGTTTGCATACATTGTTGTAGACACAGAACACACATGAAATGTATATATTCCAAATGACTATGTATTATTTACCCTATACAACTCCAGGATAATCCAAGATAATCACTGAGCACTGAGAACCTTCTTTGTGAATTGAACTGTGGCAGTGGGTGGGGGGATGAGATACCAGGCTGCTTGCTATTTGTGCTGATGGACACATTTACAACACAAAAGATGCTGACAGAGAGGTGTGAACGGATTTAAGGTGGGCTGTGATTTTTTTCGCAGGCTTTGGTAATTCTACTGTTAATGGAATTTTAAACTTTTATACTTTTACAAATATAATGAATTTTGTTAGGCTTCTTTACATGTGGTCTTAAATATAGCTCTTTTACTAAAAGACTGTGGCCACTTAGCCTGGCCTGCTTTGTGAGGCCAAGTTGTGCGGCGCAACTCCACACCATCAGGCTGATTACTGCTTCCGAAGGCAGAGTTCTCTCAGAAAAGATAGCTGCAGTGTCTTCTTTTCAGATTGGTGCCATTCAAAAATTCAGCTCTGTTAAGGGTTATGATGGGAGACAAGGTGCCAGAAATCTCTGGACCTCTTGACTCTCATGATAAATCAAATCTTTAAGAGGCACACAACTGTACTGTAAGTGGTCCCTTTTCTTCTCTGCTCACACAGTGGATTGTCCACCAGTCTGTTCTCTTTCAGCTCATCATAGACAATTTTGGCAGTCCAATGCTGACAATCACTGAAGCTTCATTAGAAGACAAAGATGACATTGTATTTTACTGGGAGTTGGCTATCTGACCAACAGCTCTAATTGCAGTGAAGAGCAAACGCTGAGTTTGTTGTGATAACGTGAATTAAGGTGTTTTTCCTTCCAGGTTTTTTTTTTAACCGTATTCAAAGGCTTTATAGCATCACAGAACACTGTATAGCAAGAATGGTTAAATGTACATTCATCACTTGGATTGTGACCTCTTGCTGATGTGGCATTTCCTAACACAACATGTTACTTTGGTTTCTTCACATCTCGTCTCATGTATCTGTCCTCTATTCAATATACTTAAACACAACAGATGGCTTATATACACTTGTGTATTCTATAGCTAGGTTTGTTTTCATAGTACATGGATGTAAACATATAACAAAAGCTGATTTCATGATCAGAAAGACACTCTACCTCATATTTTTTCATGTAAATAAAAAAGGAATATCAGCTAAAGCTGAAGAGCATTACTCCATCATTAAAGTAAAATGACATACTGGCTGTGCAAGTGCAAGGATCTAGTTTAGGAGGAGAATGTTCCTTAAAAGTTTTGAAGAATCGGCATTCAAACTTACAAACGGCTTCACGTCTATTACAGAGATGATTGTGTGGTGGTTGGGTATTTGGAGAAAGAAAAGAAAGGACAGGAATTGGAGGTTAGTACGTTTGAAAGAGACAGTACTGTTGCAATAAATTATTTCATCGAAGGTCGCGCATGGCGCCGCAAGCCTTTTGCATGAGACATGAACAAACACTGCGCCACCGTGTTCCCATGTTTAATAACATGCTTTCATTCCTATCATCATGAAAAAGATATCACGTATACATCTCAGTATTTTAATTATTCAGAGAGCTGTAATATCACGAATGTAATGGATTATGTGTCCTGTCGGAGAAAGAGAAAGCTCGTTTAAGAAGTAGGTAGTGATTCACACACAGAGCACATAGAAGATCAAATACAGAACAAAGCATTTAATGTGTACTTTAGTTACAATGGGATTTGAGAAACTAGTAAAGTAAACGATTTTAAGATGAAGTTTATGATGTTCTACTTTAATGGCAAAATAAACTACGTGATTAAAGTGGAAATTTCGAGATTAAAGTTGACATTTCATGCTTTTTTCCCACTGTGTGACTATTTTTTTTTGTCTGTACCCTAATAAGCTTTCATATGACACTCAGACGGTGGGCTACGACTCGCCTTTTCACGGCGACTTTGATATGTGACCTTTTTTTTATTTCGGGCACTGTGCAACTTTGTGAACTTGAGCTTTCGAGTTTCTCCGACACTGTCACTCGATCAACTTTCTTTTGTTGATTATACCACTGTTTAAACCAACAAATAGTATGTTTTTCCTTGCCTCCACTTGGTATTCGCTGAAATTATTATATTTTCCCCCGTGCTTTTCCGATTGTCTTTTTACAGAAGGCTATTTGTATTGATTTGCATATTCAAAGAGGCGTAATTCTGGGAGGAGTTGGGGCAGGACAGAAGGCACGTGCATGTGCGTTACTTTTCACGCTGATCGGGATTTATGTAGCGGAAGAACGTGGAAGTTTGCATACGTACAAATTCCTGCATCTGGATTTTTCTGTGCGTACGCACGTTCCCGCTTTTGTGCTTACGCCATGTTATAGTGTGAGTTCTACGCACGGTGTTATACATGAGGCACCAGGACTCTGCTAAGGGTGTAGAGCTGATGCACTGTTCCACGACCAGGATGAAAACCACACTGTTCCTCCTGAATCCAAGGCTCGACTATCCGATGGACCCTACTCTCCAGAACCCCCAAATAGACTTTTCCAGGGAGGCTGAGGAGTGTGATCCCTCTGTAGTTGGAACACACCCTCTGGTCCCCTTTCTTAAAGAGGGGGACCACCACCCCAGTCTGCCAATCCAGAGGCACTGTCCCTGATGTCCATGCGATGTTGCAGAGATGTGTCAACCAAGACAGCCTTACAACATCCAGAGCCTTGAGGAACTCCGGGCGTATCTCATCCACTCCCGGGGCCCTGCCACCAAGGAGTTTTTTGACCACCTCGGTGACCTCAGTCCCAGAGATGGGGGAGCCCACCTCTGAGTCCCCAGGCTCTGCTTCCTCATTGGAAGGCATGTTAGTGTGATTGAGGAGGTCTTCGACGTACTCCCCCCACCGACCCACAACGTCCCGAGTCGAGGTCAGCAGTGCACCATCCCCACCATATACAGTGCATCCGGAAAGTATTCACAGCGCATCAGTTTTTCCACATTTTGTTATGTTACAGCCTTATTCCAAAATGGATTAAATTCATTTTTTTCCTCTGAATTCTACACACAACACCTCATAATGACAACATGAAAAAAGTTTACTTGAGGTTTTTGCAAACTTATTAAAAATAAAAAAATTGAGAAAACACATGTACATAAGTATTCACAGCCTTTGCCATGAAGCTCGAAATTGAGCTCAGGTGCATCCTGTTTCGTCTGATCTTCCTTGAGATGTTTCTGCAGCTTAATTGGAGTCCACCTGTGGTAAATTCAGTTGATTGGACATGATTTGGAAAGGCACACACCTGTCTATATAAGGTCCCACAGTTGACAGTTCATGTCAGAGCACAAACAAAGCATGAAGTCAAAGGAATTGTCTGTAGACCTCTGAGACAGGATTGTCTCGAGGAACAAATCTGGGGAAGGTTACAGAAACATTTTTGCTGCTTTGAAGGTCCCAATGAGCACAGTGGCCCCCATGATCCGTAAGTGGAAGAAGTTCGAAACCACCAGGACTCTTCCTAGAGCTGGCCAGCCATCTAAACTGAGCGATTGTAGGAGAAGGGTCTTAGTCAGGGAGGTGACCAAGAACCCGATGGTCACTCTGTCAGGGCTCCAGAGGTCCTCTGTGGAGAGAGGAGAACCTTCCAGAAGGACAACCATCTCTGCAGCAATCCACCAATCAGGCCTGTATGGTAGAGTGGCCCGACGGAAGCCACTCCTTAGTAAAAGGCACATGGCAGCCCGCCTGGAGTTTGCCAAAAGGCACCTGAAGGACTCACAGACCATGAGAAAGAAAATTCTCTGGTCTGATGAGACAAAGATTGAACTCTTTGGTGTGAATGCCAGGCGTCACGTTTGGAGGAAACCTGGCACCATCCCTACAGTGAAGCATGGTGGTGGCAGCATCATGCTGTGGGAATGTTTTTCAGCGGCAGGAACTGGGAGACTAGTCAGGATAAAGGGAAAGATGACTGCAGCAATGTACAGAGACATCCTGGATGAAAACCTGCTCCAGAGCGCTCTTGACCTCAGACTGGGGCGACGGCTCATCTTTCAGCAGGACAACGACCCTAAGAACACAGCCAAGATATCAAAGGAGTGGCTTCAGGACAACTCTGTGAATGTCCTTGAGTGGCCCAGCCAGAGCCCAGACTTGAATCCGATTGAACATCTCTGGAGAGATCTTAAAATGGCTGTGCACCGACGCTTCCCATCCAACTTGATGGAGCTTGAGAGGTGCTGCAAAGAGGAATGGGCGAAACTGGCCAAGGATAGGCGTGCCAAGCTTGTGGCATCATATTCAACAAGACTTGAGGCTGTAATGGCTGCCAAAGGTACATCGACAAAGTATTGTGCAAAGGCTGTGAATACTTATGTACAAGTGATTTCTCAGTTTTTTTATTTTTAATAAATATGCAAAAACATCAAGTAAACTTTTTTCACGTTGTCATTATGAGGTGTTGTGTGCAGAATTCTGAGGAAAAAAATGAATTTAATCCATTTTGGAATAAGGCTGTACCATAACAAAAGGTGGAAAAAGTGATGCGCTGTGAATACTTTCTGGATGCACTGTACAGTGTTGACACTGCACTGCTTCCCCCTCCTGAGACACCGGACGGTGGACCAGAATTTCCTCGACGCCGTCTGAAAGTCGTTCTCCATTGCCTCCCCAAACTCCTCCCACGCCTGAGCTTTTGCCTCAGCAACCACCAAAGCCGCATTCCGCTTGGCCTGCCGGTACCTATCAGCTGCCTCCAGAGTCCCACAGGACAAAAAGGTCCTGTAGGACTCCTTCAGCTTGACGGCATCCCTCAACGCCGGTGTCCACCAACGGTTTCGGGGATTGCCGCCACAACAGGCACCGACCACCTTACGGCCACAGCTCCGGTCAGCCGCCTCAACAACAGAGACATGGAACATGGCCCATTCGGACTCAATGTCCCCCACCTCCCTCGGGACGTGGTCAAAGTTCTGCCGGAGGTGGGAGTTGAAGCTACTTCTGACAGGGGGCTCTGCCAGACGTTCCCAGCAGACCCTTACAACACGTTTGGGGCTACCAGGCCTGACCGGCATCCTCCCCCACCATCAAAGCCAACTCACCACCAGGTGGTGATCAGTTGACAGCTCCGCCCCTCTCTTCACCTGAGTGTCCAAGACATGTGGCCGCAAATCCGATGACACGACCACAAAGTCAATCAACGAACTGAGGCCTAGGGTGTCCTGGTGCCAAGTGCACATATGAAAACCCCTATGCTTGAACATGGTGTTCGTTATGGACAATCCGTGACGAGCACAGAAGTCCAATAACAAAACACCACTCGGGTTCAGATTGGGAGGGGCTATTCCTCCCAATCACGCCCTTCCAGGTCTCACTGTCATTGCCCACGTGAGCACTGCAGTCTCCCAGCAGTACGAGGGAGTCCCCAGAAGGTATGCCCTCTAGCACCCCCTCCAGGGACTCCAAAAAGGGTGGGTACTCCGAACTGCTGTTCAATGCATATGCACAAACAACAGTTAGGATCCGTCCCCCCCACCCGAAGGCGGAGTGAGGCTACCCTCTCGTCCACCAGGGTAAACCCCAATGAACAGGCTCCAAGTCGGGGGGCAATAAGTATACCCACACCTGCTCGGCGCCTCTCACCGGGGGCAACTCCAGAGTGGTACAGAGTCCAGCCCCTCTCAAGGAGATTGGTTCCAGAGTCCAAGCTGTGCGTCGAGGTGAGTCCGACTATATCTAGCTGGAACCTCTCGACCTCGCGCACTAGCTCAGGCTTCTTCCCCTTCAGAGAGGTGACATTCCACGTCCCAAGAGCCAGCTTCTGTAGCCGAGGATCAGACCGCCAAGGTCCCCGCCTTCGGCCACTACCCAACTCACACTGCACCCGACCTCCTTGGCCCCTCCCACAGGTGGTGAGCCCATGGGAATTCTGTGAAAGTGTTTATTTGATATTTGGACTTCAGGCTTCTCATATTATACACTTCATGTCTACATTTTGTCAAATATTACTAAAACATGAGAAACATTTCTGTTATAACGATGTGTTTGCATACATTGTTGTAGATACAGAACACACATGAAATGTATGTATTCCAAATGACTATGTATTATTTACCCTATACAACTCCAGGATAATCCAAGATAATCACTGAGCACTGAGAACCTTCTTTGCGAATTGAACTGTGGCAGTGGGTGGGGGGATGAGATACCAGGCTGCTTGCTATTTGTGCTGATCGACACATTTACAACACAAAAGATGCTGACAGAGAGGTGTGAACGGATTTAAGGTGGGCTGTGATTTTTTTCGCAGGCTTTGATAATTCTACTGTTAATGGAATTTTAAACTTTTATACTTTTACAAATACAATGAATTTTGTTAGGCTTCTTTACATGTGGTCTTAAATATAGCTCTTTTACTAAAAGACTGTGGCCACTTAGCCTGGCCTGCTTTGTGAGGCCAAGTTGTGCGGTGCAACTCCACACCATCAGGCTGATTACTGCTTCCGAAGGCAGAGTTCTCTCAGAAAAGATAGCTGCAGTGTCTTCTTTTCAGATTGGTGCCATTCAAAAATTCAGCTCTGTTAAGGGTTATGATGGGGGACAAGGTGCCAGAAATCTCTGGACCTCTTGACTCTCATGATAAATCAAATCTTTAAGAGGCACACAACTGTACTGTAAGTGGTCCCTTTTCTTCTCTGCTCACACAGTGGATTGTCCACCAGTCTGTTCTCTTTCAGCTCATCATAGACAATTTTGGCAGTCCAATGCTGACAATCACTGAAGCTTCATTAGAAGACAAAGATGACATTGTATTTTACTGGGAGTTGGCTATCTGACCAACAGCTCTAATTGCATTGAAGAGCAAACGCTGAGTTTGTTGTGATAACGTGAATTAAGGTGTTTTCCTTCCAGGTTTTCTTTCTAACCGTATTCAAAGACTTTACAGCATCACAGAACACTGTATAGCAAGAATGGTTAAATGTTCATTCATCACTTGGATTGTGACCTCTTGCTGATGTGGCATTTCCTAACACAACATGTTACTTTGGTTTCTTCACATCTAGTCTCATGTGTCTGTCCTCTATTCAATATACTTAAACACAACAGATGGCTTATATACACTTGTGTATTCTATATCTAGGTTTGCTTTCATAGATCATGGATGTAAACATACTGTATAACAAAAGCTGATTTCATGATCAGAAAGACACTCTATATCTCATATTTTTTCATGTAAATAAAACAGGAATATCAGCTAAAGCTGAAGAGCATTACTCCATCATTAAAGTAAAATGACATACTGGCTGTGCAAGTGCAAGGATCTAGTTTAGGAGGAGAAAACCATTTCTACAATAAGCTGCTCATACACAAAACCATTTGCCACCACTCCATCACAAATTTTGAGGATACCACAAACAGAATTTATGTCTTTAAGCATTTAGTGAACTCACTGGAGCAACTGGGCAGCAGACCAATGGCACTGGTAGCAGCCAGTGCATTTTGTTCTTGTGACTCATAGGCCTTTCCCCACACTTGTTTAAAAAGCCAAGATTGATTACCTGCATTGTACTGATGCAGAGACTTCTGTGAATTACAAACTGGCTGAGGGCGGCTGAACGTTTATAGCTGTTTCGTCCATGGACCATGAGTAATCTGCCCAAGTGTTTGAACTGAGTAACAGAAAAATCAGCAGCCAAAGACGCCTGCTTTCCTTCCTAAAGGAGTGGAAAACAACAGTCAAAACACTGTTTTTTATGTTGTTATAGAAGGGTTGGTACAGAAATTATAAAAGAAAAAGTATTTCAAGATTGATTTTCATCTTCCTCAGGTATGGGAAACCTCTGAAACGGTTATAATTCAAGCTTATTATCATGTGTACACAGTCCAAAAACATTCTCAATTGCATGTCCCTGTTGGACTAATGACAGTAGCGCAATACCTGACCAAGAATGCAGTAATGAATATTATATGCAAAAATCAGACAATTCATACAAGAATCATACAAATAATAAACATAAAATAAAATACAACCACTAAACCACTGCTGGCCACAGGCTGCCTACACTGATCAAGAAAACAACAGATAATCTGGTTTAATGCACAAATATTTTGAGAAAATCCTTTTGTTTTAGTATAACAAAACTAGTTTTATCATAGCCTATAGGTGACATGGAAAGATAGGAAAGATAACACCTGTCTCATCATTAAATCCAAAATAAACATTAAGGATTTATTGTCATTTTATAATTATACACAAGGACAAAAAATCTATTCTCTTAGTCAAGTTTATCATCATGTGTACAAGTACATAATAATTAACTTTTAACGTTAATATCCTCAGAGCAGCTGACAAAAATACAAACTGTGAATATACAGTATATACTTTTATATATAACATCTCTGCTTTTTACACATTGTTATTTTTCAGCACTATAACAATTTAAATGAACTTTCTCCCTCATCAAACAACACTTAATATCCCAAAATGACAAAGCAAAAGCAAAAACAGGATTTTAGAAAAAGCTGAAATATCACATTGACACAAGTATTCAAACCCTTTACTCAGTACTTCGTTGAAGCCCCTTTGGCAGTGATTACGATTTGGAGTCTTCTGGAGTACAATGCAACAGCTTCCCACACCTGAATCTGGGGATTTTTCTCCCATTCTTCTCAGCAAATCCTGTCAAGCTCTGTCAGATGAGATGACGTGAGTAAGTAGTTTGATTACGTTAGGTCCGAGCTCTGGCTGAGCTACTCAATAACATTTACAGAGCTGACCCCATGCCAGTCCTGTGTTGTCTTTGCCATGTGTTTATGGTCACTACACTGTTGGAAGGTGAAATTTCAGCCCAGTCTGAGGTCTGTTGTGCTCTGAAGCAGGTGACAATATACCTGTACTTTGCTCTGTTCAGTTTACCATAACTAGGCTCAAATAGTCTCTAGTCACAAGTCTTTGGAACACAAGTTCTCTGCCAGAGTGATCATCAAGTTCTTGGTCACTTCTCTTACTAAGGCCCTTTCCCCTAACTGCTTGGTTTGAACAGGCAGCAAGCTCTAGGAGGAGTTATTGTACTTTCAGACTTATTCCATTTAAAAATTATGGAGGCCATTGTGCTCTTGGCAGCCTTCAATGCTGCTGAAAGTTTTTGTAGCCTTGCGCAGATCTGTTCCTCGACACAATAATGACTAAGCTCTGAAGGCAATTCCTTTAATCTTATGGCTTGGTTTTGGCTACGATACACAACTGTGGGACCTCATATAGACCGGTGTACGCCTTCCCTAATCATGTGAAATCAGATGAATTGACCACAGGCAGACTCAAAACTAGGTGTGGAAACATCTCAGTTATGATCAATAGCGTGGGATGCAGCTGAGCCAGATTTCAAATGTCATAGCAAAATATCTAAATACTTGTGTCAATGTAATAGATCAGTTTTTAATTTTTAACAAATTTGCCAAGATTTCTAGAATACTGACAGAGGAAAGAGGTGGGAGGCTGGCTATTTCAATTGTAGTCAACCAAAGTTTGGGAAAAAATGCATAGAGAAACTAGCTTCATTAATGGTTCTGAATTTTTAAACAGTGCACCATTTATCTGTGTTTTCTATATTTTTCATCATATTATCAAAATAAAGATTCCAATGCTATAACAGAAACATCCTTGGTTGAATTCTTTCTCCATTCTTAAAAAATGATTATTAAAAACAGCAAAATTAAATTGATTTTCAATGAAAATTTGTTTCCCAAACCTGCCTGTGTTCTTAGTCAATGATTAACTGTGGCCGTTAACACTAAATATATTAAAACAATTAAGAATGATGTAACTAAACAAAAATATCAAGTGTAATTTCCAGTATAACAAAATTTAAATCAAATTCCAAATGCAGATTTTGTGAGTATTTAAATTAACTTTCAGAGATTCAAGGTAACATGTCTAAGAGAAATGAAAAAAAGTACTTGAAACTGTCTCTACCCGTTAAACCATCCTGACTTCATTAGTACCAGTACATTTAAATTGTAAAATGAGATTACATATAACATCCATCCATCCATTATCCAACCCGCTATATCCTAACACAGGGTCACGGGGGTCTGCTGGAGCCAATCCCAGCCAACACTGGGCGCAAGGTAGGAACAAATCCTGGGCAGGGCGCCAGCCCACTGCAGTATATACAACATTTAACTTTATATTTTGTTCTTTGATATAAATTTACAAAGAAGAAGTCTTCTTTCTTTTAACCAAGTATCCACCCATGTGCCTTTCTGGACTATATCATTAATCTATATGTTTGACTGGTGTATTTGAAATGTTTCATAGTCATTATAAGTAAATGAACCTAGTTGATTAAAGGAGTCTTTTTTAGATTTCTTCAGTCTGCCATCCTGCATTAACAAGAGCATCTTTGAATCCACCACTTACTGCAAATAAAGGAGGCCCATGTTTGCAGTCTATTTATAACAATGGCTCAACACTCTTTCATTTACTAAGTATTTTCGGCAACCCCCAAGAAGGTTTGTATTCGATGACTATGAACATTGAGTGGATATAACAAGATATTTTATATGATATGTAAAAGAAATCAATTAATCCTCATAATAGTTAGAAGCCAGATTTTAAATTATCTCAGCTATAATAATTTTATGTGAGAGTAGAACTGAACAAAGCCTTGAATGCTACAGTATGTACAGTGCTGTTGCCTCTTAAGTTCATGGAGTCAGGCTTGATTCTTGGAATGATCACTGTTTCTGTGGTTTATATACTGTATATTATCCTTTTTTCTGTTTGACAGTCCAGTTTTCTCTAACATCCCAAAATCATGCAGATTAGACTGACTATTCCTTAAACTGTCATGTTAAGTCTGAGAGTCAGTTTGTTCCCAAGTGTACTCATTCTGGGGTTGATTTAGGCCTTCCACCCAAAATTTAAGCAGCCATGTAATGGATGAACTCTGGATGAGTGAACTTAAGATATTAAGAGCCTAGGAACCAAATATGGCATAACTAGAGAAGGGTTTATGTAATTATAAAGGGTCTAGTCTGTTAAGATGCTACCAATGGAATGCGCTGTTACTGATTAGATTCAAAACAAAACAGGCAGACTGCTTTACATGAGATTTTAAATTTATTTTTAATACAGAGGATGTTTAAATCCAAACATCCCGGAATGCCACTTCTACGAACATTGGTAGTACCAACAACTCTCTTTATGTCATGTGAAACCATTTGTCTCTCACCTTTCCTTCAACACCAACACCACAGTCTGCTTCTTGGATCATGCTGACATCATTTCCACCATCCCCTGTTAATTAATGGCAAGAAACTGAACAATGTGAAAACAACGCAAAATGCAATACTGAGCTGCAGTAATTAATGCATAATTACACCACATTTATGTAATCAAAGTTTACAAACTTCTCCATTCAGTCAGCTGGCAGCTGATTTCCGCTTTTACACAAATCTAGTCAAGTATATTTGAGACATCCTTACATACTGCTGCTGCCATATCTGCAGTCACCTGTTGAATATTTAATTCTTCAGAGTGCTGGACATAATGAAGTCTATGGATTATCAACACAACTGCTTTCTTTAATCTGCAGTATCACTGAGTATTTACTAGCTAAGCTACAGAGAAGCCTATCAAATAAGCAGACTTATAATCAATTAATTCAAATTGATCCCATTTTTTAAAACAAGTATACCTTAAATTAGAGTGGAAGAGGAAGAAGCGATATTCAATGAATGGATACAACACATTACATACAAAAATCACACAAGTCTGACACATATAATTCTGCACAAACTATTCAAAGGATCATGAATGGTTTTTAAAATGATGGAATGAATATGTTGATACTGACCAACAGCACAGGTAAGTTTGCCAGTACGCTCCTGCAGCAACCTAACAATCTGGGCCTTCTGTGTGGGAGCCACTCTGCAGCAGATGACAGCTGGACACTGACAAGCCAACTCCATGAATTCATACTCGTAGAACTTTAAACAAACCTGAGGGTACAAGAGAATAAATTTAGGTTGCTTATTGTTACTGCAAATATAAGCAAAGCAACAGTATAACAAGTACACCAGTTTTAAAAATAGCTTGGACTGTCAGAATGCAGGTACATTATAAAGACAACAGTGCCTTAGCCATGTTGTGCTATGCTAAATGCTGATGAGTACAATTGCAAATATGATAGGACACTCCTAGAAAATGCCTGGGTTTTTCTATGTACACATGTAATAGGACACTTATTGCCAGCAGACTGAACACAATTCATTTTCTAGCGCAGTTTTACATGCTATCTTACATTTTTGTTATTGCTACAAAACAGCTGTTATTCCTCTATTGTACTCTTTAATTCAATTTTTGTCAATATTGTTGTGTCAGCTGAGTATTTTTTGTTTATAAAAAGAATTTTCAAATTTACTACATTTTTAATTTTCTAAATAGCTTTACGAATCTATTGTATGTGAAAAGTATGTTTAAACAGGTTAAGAAAATTTGGTTTGTTAAAATATTGCACAATATAAAAATGCTACTTAAAATACCATGAACACCAATAAAATATTTTCAGCCTTAATGAATACAAAATGGCTGCACTGCAAGCAGATGCTGTTCTTACCAAGCCCAATGGAATGGCCCCTTTTTTACAATGTTGTAGACTGATTTGGCTTGGCCACATTGGCACTAGTTCATGTCTTGTCAAATTCTAGAAGCTGCTTTCTTTAAGGGAGTAAAATTTTGTAAATTTACAGAGTTATTTTGAAGAGCACTTAAAACTGTGCAAGGAAAATGGTATTTTTTTTACCTTCCACATTCCTCAAGACTCACCTTTTTTAGAACCCAAGGGCAGATTCACAAACCAAATGTGTTTATAGTGCTTTAACACTAGACCAGAATGCTCTAAAACTGCTTACAAAGTTTTTTGCAATTATTTTCAATGACACTATTTACATCTAAGATTTTTAACAGGAAGCTGTTTAGAAAACTCCTGTCTACCACGGTATTTTGGCGTGAATTTCACCCAAATGCTTGTTCATCAAAAATGTTGGATCAACTGTGTTCATTCATAAGTCTTTACACCTCAATACATTTTAAAAACCTATGTAAGTGAAAGATTGTCTAATACAAGCAGTTTTTCCCCAAGATAGGGTTTTTGCATCCTGTGGACCAGGGGTCCCCAACCACCGGTCCGCAACCCACTACCGGGCCGCAGCCGTCTGACAGCCGGGCCGCGAGAGAACTGGCGGCAACGGAGACTCACTCAGACTTTTCAGAACGCTTGGCGGGCGGGGCTTTGCAGCGGCACAGAGAGAAGAGAGAGACTGAGGTAACAGAGTATTACAACAAAGTATTTTTATGGTCCCGACAGTTTCCCCATATGACACAAGTCTATAGAAGTCTCGTTACTATGAAGTACATTCAGCAGATGCTTTCATTACAACGAAGTGACCTTGAAATGCTTGAATGAATCATTCACAGAGCAGTTAGATCTGTGGTCACAGCTCAGTTGTACACATTTACACAACGATCCCCAAACAGAAACATTGTAAAAAAAAATTCTTTCTTCGAACTTTCCTCGTACTGTTTTTTTTTTTTTTTTTGCTGTTTTTGTTTTCTGTGGTTTTCAGTGATACCTTTTGCTTATTGCTTGTCAACTTTTGAAAAACATCCATTGGAATTTAACTCATTGTCACCCTCCTATAGAAACGGCAGACACGAAAAAAACGATAGCAGTGTTAATGTTTGTGATGTGCAATCTGTTGGAATGGCAAATGCGAAGCATATGTCTTTGTTATATGCAAAAAAAGAAGAAAAATCTCGGGTTGCAAACGTATATGAACTGCTTAATAACTTAATAATAATAGAAATGTTATGTAAATTGTGTATAAAATCTTTTCCGAATTTCCTCAGCTATTCTGGTCTTTGAAAGAGATTTTGAGAATTTTTCACAGGCATCGCATCAGGAATGTTTCTAGCCTATCTGTCTACAAAAAAGTGTATGCGCCTTATGTATAAACAGTGCACACGCACAAAAACGTTTTGTATGCCTGTTTCCACGCTCACATCGTCATGTATAAAAACTAAACTTGGCGTAAAGCTACGCACATTCTCATAGCAGCTCAAACCATTGCATATGCACATTTTTGACTCGGTTTTGCAAACTGGCGGCACCCACTGTTAAAGCAGTGCTACTATTCCTGTGTGGTTTCCCTTTATTTTTCAGATTCACATCCCAGATGCAGTTTTATCCAAAACACTGAAATTAACTGCATATCGTTTTTTTTAGTTTAAGGCATCTGATTGTAATCAACCTGTAACCATATAATAGTGCATGAAATGGCCGAACTATTCCAAATACTATAGCTGCTTTAGTGTTGTTACTCTCAGTGCACCATTCAGAGTATTTTAACCCACTGTATTCGAGTGTGGAATCACAGCTATACAGAAGCTGTAAAAGCTGATCGTAAAGCTCTAAAGCAGATTGTGTCAAGAGTGGAGACAATTATCAGGATACAGCTACTAGCACACGCTGCCTCAGCCATGGGCATAGTCTGTTTGAACTTCTCCCATTCAGCAAATGCTTCAGAACCATTCCTGTATGGACCTTGTGGTTCAGAAACAGTTTCATCCCAAGAGCTATAAACGCACTCAATCAGTCCATCAAGTGCTCCTGGTAGAACTGTTTGTACTTATATGCACAATTACCTCACTGCAAACTTGCACTACAGTTGTAATTTTGCACAACCTGAGCCACTTATGCTTTCATATTGTATATTTTTCATTGTTTTTTTATCATATTATTATTATTATTGTTGTTATTTTACCATTTTATAGGAAAATAAGTTTATGGAGGATCTGCATATTAAATCTCATTGAACCATAAAATAATAATAAAGGAATTCAATTTAATCCAATAGAAGTGAGCGTGTATTTACTGATGATGACAACTGGCTTCTAAGCCAATTTTGATTTCCAGGCGCTATCATCTTAGAGCTCTTGATATCAATTTTAAGATGAAATGCAGTAAAGTATATATATTACATTATACAGATAATTTTTTAATTTCATTTAAATAATGTATACTGTTAATAGTTAAACGTGTGGACAGCAGTACCAATGAACTGGTGCCCTGTTCATGGATTGTTCCTGCCCTGTGCTGTATTATTGCTGGGACTGGCGTGACCAAGGACGGATAGATGGATGGAATAATTAAACACGAAGATATTTCAATGTTCTTTAAAAGATTTGAAGAATCGGCATTCTAAGCTTACAGATGGCTTGACATTTATTAAAGAGCTGATTGTTTGGCGATTGGTTACTTGAAAAAAGAAAAGGAAGGACAAGAATTGGGGGTTAGTTCATTAGAAAGAGAGAGTACTGCTGCAATAAATTAATTTATCAAGGGTTGACAACGGCACAGCGAGCATCTTGCGGGAGGCAGGAACAATCTCTGGGAAGGGCACCACCGTACCCTCAATTTTTAATACATGTGTTAATCCCTATCATCATGAAAATTATATCAAGTATACTTTTTCTTAGTATTTAAATTGTTCAGAGAGCTGTAATATCATGAATGTAGTGTATTCTGTGTCCTATCGATGTAAGAGAAAGCCTGTTTAAGAAGCATGTAGTGACTCACACACAAAGAGAAAAGAAACACATAGAATATGAAGCATTTAATGTGCTACTTTAGTTACAATGGGATCTGTGAAACTAGTAAATTATACGATTTTAGGATGAAGTTTATAACGTTTTACTTTAATGACAAAATAAACTATGTGATTAAAGTGGAAATTTTGACCTTTTTCCCCCCATTGCGTTCCTGTTAATTTTCGTTTCTCTAAACCCTAATATGCTTCCATATGACACTCAGACGGTGGGCTATGACACGCCTTTTCACAGCAATTTTGATATTTGACCACTTCTTTTTATTATGGGCACTGTGTGGCTTTCTGAAATTGAAATTTTGAGTTTTTCCACCACTCAGTGTCATTCAATCAACTTTCTTTTGTTTTTATACCACTGTTTAAACCAACAAATAGTACATTTTTCCACGCCTCCACTTGGTATTTGCTGAAATTCTTCTCCCCCCCAGTGCTTTTGCCATTGTATTTTCACTGAATATTCTAAGAGGCTTAAGTCTGGGAGAGGTCAGGGTGGGGCAGCAGGTGCGTGCATGTGCATTACATTTTACATTGACCGGGATTCATGTAGTGGAAGAACATGGAAGTTAACATGCTCAGATTTATGCATCTCGATTTTTTTGCGTGTTCACACATTTCTGTTTTTGTCTGTACTCCATGTTTTAGTGTGAATTCTATGCACACCATTATATAGGGTGGTCCTGATCTAACTATGCAACTTTTAATGCAATGCAATGCAATAATTGCACAGTTAGTTCTGGACCACCCTGTACTTGAGGCCCCAGGTTTCTTAGCCATGGAGGAGGACTGGGATGATGAGTGCTTGGAGTAGTCACATCTTAGTCTTGATTGTTGTATTTTTTTTTTTTTTTTGCTAAGTGCACCAGTTTAGCGACCCAAAGGTAGCAATGGCTTGGCCGATTTGGCTGAGAACCTTGGACGTAACGGCTATTTTCTTCACCAGTATGACTGAGCCAAGATTTATGAATTCTGCTACTTGCTCAAGCTGAAAGCCATAAAGGTAGACTGCAGCTGGAGATTCGTAAGACATCATTGCTTTTTTTTTTTCCAATGTTGATTTTGAATCCCACATCCCACACAATTGCGCCTCATTTGTGACTGTTTGCAGAGTATCTGCATAAACATTTCCAGCCTTAATGCATTGATCACTTGTCAGACATCTGTCCGAATAGGGTAGTCTTTTGAGAATGCCCCATTGGTTTCAATACAGCTTGAGTTTTTGTATGTTTTCCGAAATAGTTGGATGATCTTGTCAGGTACTTGCTCTTTCTGGAGGTCTTTCTACAGGGCTGGCCAGTGAATGTACTCAGAGGCAGCTTTATAGTTGGTGAGTAATTAGGATAACATATTGGAGATTTAAGGAAAGCCTGAAAGCTTACTTGGCTAACATAATATTGCCCATTTACCATGTAGTTTCACAGGGGTGAGCATGACTATAGCATTAAAATACAGATGGAGGATGGGAAACATTGATGGGAAAAAAAAATCCAAGGACAAACATACAGAATAAAATCTGCCTAAGCCTTCCTTTCAGTTAAATGACTATAAAAATATAAAGCACATAAAGCCTAAGCTAAAGAGCTAAAGAGGTAAGACTTCCTCAGCTGCCCATTCAAAAAATAAAAATGATAAAACATTAACATCCATTCATTTCCTAAACTCACTTTTCCAGAGCAGGGTCATGGGGAAGCTGATTACGCCAGCAAGCATCTGCCACAAAGCAGGAAAAATCCCTAGACAGCACACCAGCCACCACAGAGTGAATGCACATACACATCCAAGTCCAATTCAGCATCAATAATCAACCTAACCTCCATGTCTCTTGACTGTAGGATAAAACCAGAGTACTCAGAGAAAACACACAAATACATGGGCAGAAAATGCAAGCTCCACGCAAAGAACACCTTGGACTTGAACACTAGCCTTTCATATGGCGAGGCAGCAGTACTATCAGTGGCTTTTTTTAGTCTAAGTCAGCTGAAAAGAAAGGTGAAATTTGCATGGAAGAGTAAAAATGTCTCCAAACAATGTGCAAAAGTAGGTAATCTATGAAAATCTATTTGCTTCAAACCATGCCTGCATGAAATATTACTGTTAGGGGACGGACCATTACTACTGTACAGGGTGCACAAGGTTCTCATTTCCTGCTCCCAGATTATCTTTCTTATACGGTTACACAATGGGCAGCAGCACCTACTCATCGTGATTTCATTTCTGGCTACAAGGAGCTGAGCATTCTCGCCCTGCTCTACAAAGATTCTGAGCAGTCAGCTGTGCACTTTACAAATTATTTTTTATGCACACACACATGCACATATAGTATATATAAACCTTTTAGTACAATTTCCAAAATAAATAAAATCTGTTGCTATCTGAGCTATACAGCTATCAGGAGTAATCAATAAGTAACAGAACAGTTATTTATCTTTTCTATTGTATGGTAATGTACTATAATGTTTCCTTAACCATCATCTAAATGAACAAGTACTGCATATTGTTAATGCACTCCAGACATTATAAAGAATAATAACAAAATCAGTGATATCCTTGGATAAAATAATTTTCATTTCAACTGTAAGAGAAATTCAAACTAGCACAGACTTCATAAAAACAGAAAACATTCAAATTCTAGAAGACCACATCATTATCAGAGAGATTTTATGAGCTACTTTCCTGATGTTTTATATTACGTTCATGATCTTAATTGTTTTTTTCTCCATATGATCACAGATTTACTTAAGAATAATAAATATTCTGTATATTAATGTGTAAGTACAAGGGCACTGCAACCTTTACGGTACATAACTTATTGTAAGTTCAGGATCAACCCAAACCTTATTTTAACTTACTTTGAGAACAAAACTAACAACAAGGCAATATAGCTTAAAAAAATGGCTAATGCACAGTTGTAAAGGCATACTTCTAATGAGTCTCCTGAAATCACCAAAGCACAATCATGTTTTCTCCTGAAAGCATTGAGTTCTAAATGGGCCTCTCCTCGTGTTGTTACCTAAAACATAAAGAAAAAAATATAAAAATGTTAGCAGCTGAGAAATCCTAAAGGGCACCACACTGTATTTCCTTTTGGAAATTTAGACAGATTATGAAAACCTCAGCAACTAGCCTAATAATGAGCATGATGATACGGTTCAAGCCACCTCAAACTGGTTAAAAGTGTATAATTCTGCAAAGGGTATCATCTCATGAATGCCCAAAAAAGCTGTGCCAAAGCTGTTTTCAACTCCAATATGTGTTATGAACAACTAACTCAGGACTAACACACTGTGGTATTTTGATTTGTTTTCAGTTGCTCTTTGATACTGAATGTATGTAATTTCCCATTATATTTATTTACTTATCAATTTTCTAATACCACATATCCAGTTAAGGGATGCAGTGAACCAGCGCCCATATTGGTGGCCTCAGGCTTAAGGCTACCAAAGGATAGTCTCATGCAGAAACTCTTTATTTTGCATTTTATTACTCTGAGCAGGAACATGCGATTTTAAAAGTTACAATATCTTATTATCTACAACTCTTAAAAAAACACTATCAAAAATACAAATTGTTCAAAATATTAAACAAGATACCTTTTGTTCTCAGATCACTATGTCAAACTACAGTAATCCCTCGCTATATCGCGCTTCGCCTTTCGCGGCTTCACTCTATCACGGATTTTATATGTAAGCATATTTAAATATATATCGCAGATTTTTTGCTGGTTCGCGGATTTCTGCGGACAATGGGTCTTTTAATTTCTGGTACATGCTTCCTCAGTTGGTTTGCCCAGTTGATTTCATACAAGGAACGCTATTGGCAGATGGCTGAGAAGCTACCCAACTTACTTTTCTTTCTCTCTCTCTTGCGCTGACATTCTCTGATCCTGACGTAGGGGGATTGAGCAGGGGGGCTGTTCGCACACCTAGATGATACGGACGCTCGTCTGAAAATGCTGAAAGATTATCTTAACGTTGCTCCCTTCTGTGCAGCTGCTTCGTGAAGCGACATGCTGCACGGTGCTTCGCATACTTAAAAGCTCGAAGGGCACGTATTGATTTTTGATTGTTTGTTTTTCTCTGTCTCTCTCTCTCTGCTCCTGACGGAGGGGGTATGAGCTGCCGCCTTCAACAGCTTTGTGCCTCGGTGCTTCGCATACTTAAAAGTCAAACAGCCCTATTGGTTTGTTTGCTTTTCTCTCTCTTTCTGACATTCTCTGATCCTGATGCGCACTCCTTTGAAGAGGAAGATATGTTTGCATTCTTTTAATTGTGAGACGGAACTGTCATCTCTGTCTTGTCATGGAGCACAGTTTAAACTTTTGAAAAAGAGACAAATGTTTGTTTGCAGTGTTTGAATGAAGTTCCTGTCTCTCTACAACGTCCTGTGTTTCTGTGCAAATCTGTGACCCAAGCATGACAATATAAAAATAACCATATAAACATATGGTTTCTACTTTGCGGATTTTCACCTTTTGCGGGGGGTTCTGGAACGCAACCCCCGCGATGGAGGAGGGATTACTGTACTTACATTCAACAGCTGCAACATTTACCTAAACTGTCCGTGTCAATTGGAGGGTGTAAGAAACTTAACAGTGGTACTCCAGTAAATAAACAGGATTCATCACTGGATTCATCAAGTAAAGGAAAGCATTAGCAAACCATTCTTTATTCTTAATTTATTATAGACACATTGAATAAATCCAGGAGCTTAACACCAAGTGAACCAAGTATAGGAACCGTACACCAATACCAATATTAAACAACCTAGCTATTCACAAGTTAAATATTAATACGAAGGGGACACCGGCACCTTCGTGGAAAAACATGTTATTGATCTTACTTTCATTTTGTTGCTTATTATGCAAAATGGACTGCAGGTATCCACAAAACATATTAAGAGTTAATTGAGTGGTAAACAAACATGCAAATGAATCATCTTAAAGAAAACAAAAACTGTAGGCACTTGCAGGGGCAGACCCTTCCTTTTTACCAAAGTAAGATGCATTCACCAAAGAAATCAGAAATTATACTGCTAACTTCTGGGTAAATAGATGCATAAGTAACATCATAGTTTCAAATACTTCTCTGACTCTAAAATGCCATTTAACCTGCCTTTATTACATACCCTAAAACTATATGTATTAGGTACTTCTAAACGGTGAATTGATGTGTGTTGAGTTGGTTTATCTGTGAGGGTTTTCTATGGGTACTGTGCTTTTCTTCTCACATCAGAAAGATACATGTCTTAGGTTAACTGGTAAGTATAAATTGTTCTTGTGCATGAGTCAACCTTGAAACAGATTACCAACACTGACAGGACAGACTCCAGAATGTTATATCTGAACACCAAATGAAATATAGAACAATGCATGAGTGAAAAATTTCAAGGTAGCATATCATATTACCAAAGTGTCTCTACCAAAAAATTAACAGACTAACATTAACAGTGGTATGAATATGGCTTGCAGCAAATATTAAAGAAATATAACTATTAAAAAGCCCTCACAAAACAATGATATTAAGCTTACTTGTGAACTTCCCCCTTGGAGATTAATAAAGTACCTATCTATCTATCTAAAAATAAATAACAAATTACAATCTTGAAGAAGAATGAAAAAACTACAAAATCTCTCTAATGTATCTCAATAAGCTAGGGCCTGATTTTATGCTGCTGAAGCCAAGAATGAAAGCCATATACTTACTGGACGAAATATATGAATGTCTTGTGTCCTGGTCACTATATGTGCATTTTTGGCAGTGCAGGTAGCAGTCTCCAATTTATCGCCAGTAAGCATCCACACCTTAGGAAGAAAAAATAAAAAAAATATATTATACTGTATATACAGTGGCAAGGATCAGTTCAGACTGCAAAAAGACTGGACTGGCCAAATGTTCCATTCTAGCTTTATAAAGAAAACTACAGGGGTGGGAATTCTCATACACAGAACAGTTCCATTTGTAGCATAAGATGTAGTATCGGACCCTGAAGGGAGATATGTGATGGTCATGGGCAACTTATTTAACAGTAAAATGATTTTGATAAATGTTTATGCACCCAATGTCACTGATAAGGAATTCATGCAAAATCTATTTGCATCCATTCCCAATGTGAACACTCATAAAATTATAATGGCTGGGGACTTTAATTGTGTTTTAAATCCACTCTTAGATAGGACTCCTGTGACAGGGGGGACTAACACTGCAAAGACAATTACACAGTTTTTAATTGACCACAACTTATCAGACCCCTGGAGGTTTCTTAACCCAAACTCAAGAACATATTCGTTCTACTCACCAGTGCATTATAGCTACTCAAGAATTGATTATTTTTTTATAGATAATAATTTCCTGCCTACGATTAAATCGTGCAAATACGACACAATTGTTATCTCCGACTATGCCCCTCTAGTCTTGGAGCTAAAATCATTAAGCCCCTCACACTCACCTCACAGATGGCATCTTAACCCTCTTCTATTGGCAGATGAGAACTGTACAGAAATTATATCCAAACAAATCAGCTTCTTCCTAGAGACAAACATACCCACAGAGGTTTCTGCAGGAACACTCTGGGAAACTCTAAAGGCCTTCGTAAGAGGACAGATTATTTCATATCTTTCCCACAGAAATAAATTAGAAACCAAGAAAGTGTCAGAGCTAAGAAGCGAAATTACTAGAATAGATGAAGAACAAGCCAGGCGTCCAAGTGAAGCTCTTCACAGGAAAAGGCAGGCCCTGCATACAGAACTCAACATCTTTTTTTTTTTTTTTTTTTAATATTTTTATTTTATTAATTTTCATTGTAATCATTCCATACAAACAGATCAATTTATAACCCAACAAATTTGAAGACAAATCAAACCCCACCCCTGAGAAGGAGAGCTTAGCTAAAGGAAAATTGCTTAAGGCTTTTTAATAAGGCAACATTAAACAAAAGAAAGGGAGAAGTAAATATCTATGTAAATAAGAGATGGAGAAGGGAGTTAAATGCGGTAATAGTTATTTCTCTTATTCTAAAATAATATTGATTAAATCCTTAAGAACTCAACATCTTAACAACTAAAGAAACTGAACAACTTATTTATAAGTTAAGACATCATTACTATGAACACGGAGAAAAAGCTAATAAGCTTTTAGCTCAACAAATTAAAAAATGAGAAGTTCGCAATGTAATACCAGTAATCACCAACACGAATGGAGAAGAAATCATTGACCATAAAAATATAATGCACGCATTTAGAGATTATTATAAATCCTTATATTCTACTGAGTTCAAAGAAGACAACACACAATCTAATGCATTTCTGGATACATTACAGACACCACAAATAGATGCTTTAAGTGCTGAGGAACTGGATAAACCTCTGACGCTAACAGAATTACTAGATGCTATAAAGTCACTTCAAAGTGGGAAATCAGCAGGCCCTGACGGTTACCCCGTAGAATTTTATAAGAAATTCTCCACTCAGCTAGCTCCCCTCTTATTGGCAACATTTACAGAAGCTAGAGACAACCAAATACTACCTCAAACATTTCATCAAGCATTAATCACCGTCTTTCCTAAACAAAATAAGGACTTGTTACAATGTGCATCATACAGACCAATTTCACTCCTGAATAATGATGTTAAGATACTCTCAAAAATTCTAGCTAGAAGGATGGAGAAAGTGCTGCCCTCGGTAATATCACAGGATCAAACTGGATTTATTAAAGGCCGACACCTATCTTCCAATCTATGACAAGGATGTCCCTTGCAAACTGCTGTTTGCAATCGCCATTGAACCACTGGCGGTTCACTGTCGAAATTCTTATCAGATAAAGGGAATTATCAGAGAAGGACTGGAACAGAAAATTTCTCTATATCCAGATGATATTGTTTTATATATATCAGACCAGAAAACACTGTGCTTGCAGTTTTAACAGCACTAACAGAATTTCAAAAGATATCTGGTCTTAGAATTAATCTAGTGCTGGGCGGTATACCGGTTCATACCGAAAACTGTTTTTTATTTTTGTTATGATATGGATTTTTCGTATACCACAACACCGGTTTAAATTGCCTAAACGACATTCGGAACGTGGCGCAGCGGGAAACTGTTCAAGTGGGGACCTTTTTCACTGCTACACCGCTAAACACAGATTTGTTGCACGGGGGCTCTTTGTCACTGCTACACCGCTAAATAGGTGTGGTAGTGTAGGTATTGCACGGTGAAAATGGACAGAGAACATTCCGAAACTGAAGCTGTAGCTGACGATAAAGTTGAACATGATGACACAGAAGAACTTCTGCCGAAAAAAAGGAGTCACGTCCGTTGTCTGGAGATACTTTGGTTTTAAAAGGTCAGATGTGGACTATTATGTTCAAATGTGTGAATACTGTTTCTATACTACTGGATAATACTGCAAGCCAAGTTGTACTTGTTTTATTTGTTTTCAATACAGTGTAATGTACCTGGGTACTGTGTAATAGTGTGACGACATGTTGACTTTATTCTCGACATTTCTACTTTATTCTCGCCATTTATGTCAAGATTAAAGTCGACATGTTGACTTTATTCTCGTACTTTGTCATTAAAGTAGAACATCGTAAACTAAACTTCATCGTAAAATGAATATTTAATTTACTAGATTTTCTCAAACCCAGTCATAAGTTATATAGCACATTAAATGCTTTGTGTTAAGTGTTCCCCGAGCTTCTTAAACTGACTTCCTCTTGCACTAAGAGGAGGCGCCGGCAGAGATCGCCGCACAGAATACATTCACTTCATGATATTCCTGCTCTCTGAACATTTAGAATGCTAAGATAAATACTTGATATAATTTTCATGGTGCAATTCATTAAAGCATGTATTAATCATGTGGGGGCACCGCGGCGTGGAGGTTGCACTGCTGCCTCGCAGCAATGGGGTCCCGGGTGTACCCTGCCTTGCATTTGCATGTTTTTCTGGTGGGTTTACTCGGCGTGCTTCAGTTTCCTTTCAAAGTCATGTAGAATGTGGGGTTTTGTTATGCTATATTGACCCTGCTAGTGTATGTACTGCTCGTATTCACCCTGCGATGTGCTGGCGACTCGTTCAGGGATGGGCGCCACCCTGAATGGATGGCATAATTAAACATGTATAACGAAGATATTTTTGAAGTTCTGAACACTCCGTGGGCTAAGTTTATAACTAGTTTTAATTTCACAAAGACGTTTATTGTGTGGTGATTGGTTATGTGGAGAAAGAAAAAGGAAGGATAGGAATTGGGGTTTTGGTACGTCAGATAGAGACAGCACGCGTGCAATAAAGAAAGCCTGCTCAGAAGAACATCCATTGAATTCTGTGTTCGTGTCTCCGACCACCAGATCACAAACCCAACATTTACACAATATTTAAGTTAAACCTGTGTGATACCCATTCATACATCCAGTTTTTTGGAGCCTCGTCACACCTGCCATAAAGTTCTCTACACTGAACATACACCCGGGGACCCCTTACTGCGAGGGAGCAACACTACCGCCTCACTACCGTGCATGTTTAATACCTGCTTTAATGCATTTTATCCTGAAAATGATATCAAGTATTTATCTTAGCATCGTAAATTTTCAGAGAGCAGGAATATCATGAAGTGAATAGATTCTGTGCGGTGATCTCTGTCTCCTCTTAGTGCGGGAGAAGTCAGTTTAAGAAGTGTAGTGATTAACAACTGGGTCGGGGAACACTTAACACAAACCATTTAATGTGCTACATAAACTTATGATGGGGTTTGAGAAAATCTAGTAAATGAAACAATGATTTTAGGATGAAGTTTAGTTTACGACATTCTACTTTAATTATAAAGTAAACTATGAGAATAAAGTGGAAATGTCGACTTTATTCTCGACATATAGTTTGTTTTTTTTCTTCCCTGTGTCCGTATTTTTTTTCTTCACCGTGGTCCTAATGCGATTCCGTAGGACTATACCACAAATAGCATTATAAATGAAAGTTTTAGTTTTATTACTTATGCATATAGCAAGGTCCATATTAATGCAGTTTGCCTAAATGATAGTTCAGTTGGTAAAGATGTCATCACCAAGATTGCACTTGTTTTATTTTATTTTAATTTGGTGAATACTGTGTAATGCACCTGGGCTTGAAGCCTTGAAGTAATAGTACAACTATCAGTAATAATACTATTATTTATTTTATTGTCATTATTTATTAGTTTAAATATTATGCAGTTTAATGATGGTAAAGTTGTTTAAAAAGTCACTTTAACGTGTCAGTGGACAGAGATTGTTAACATTAACAGAAAATGTAGTTGTTTTACAAAAAATATTTACTATTTATTCCTTTTCTAAGACATGTTCAGTGCAATACAACTTTTGACAAGCACGTCTGGATATTTTACTAAGTCTAATTGCCTCTTTGGATGGTTGAAAATATGTTGTCAAAATTATAGTTTAAGTTTTTGCAAAATCTGTTCAATAAAAAGGTTCTATATTTTGACTGCGTCTGTCATGCAGTGTGATTCCTTCTCTTCAATAGTGCCACCCCCTTGAAAACTATCACTTTATGCGGCCATGCAAACCTGTATTAATACTTGTGTGCACATTAAAATGTTTTTTTTGTACAATGTACAATGCTCTTGACAGTGGAATAGGTTATTCTTAGCCAGTCTACTGCAGTGGAAAATGTGGTTAACATCCACTCATGCATGAGAAAAAATACCGTCAAATACCGTGAAACCAGGATAATTTAGAAAAATACCGTGATATAAAATTTTGGTCATACCGCCCACCCCTAAATTAATCTGAATAAAAGTATACTCTTTCCAGTGAATTCACAAGCATATAATATAAGATTGGACACCCTACCTTCTACCATAGCAGATCAGTTTAAATACCTAGGGGTAAATATCACAAGTAAACATAAAGCTCTTTATCAACAAAATTTTGCCGTCTGTATGCAAAAATTAAGCAAGACTTGCATAGATGGTCAACCCTTCATCTTACTTTAGCCGGAAGAATTAACGTTGTTAAGATGAATATCCTTCCTAAACTTCTTTTTTTATTTCAAAACATTCCAATATATATCAATAAATTGTTTTTTAAGCAATTAGATTCAACAATAACCTCATTCATTTGGAACTAAAAACACCCACGTATCCGAAGAGCGACCCTGCAAAGAGCTCAGGCAGAAGGTGGCATGGCTTTACCTAATTTTCAGTTTTATTACTGGGCAGCAAACATACAAGCCATAAAAACCTGGACACAAAAAAATGAACATACACAGGCTTGGCTCGCAATAGAAGTAAAATCCTGCAGTACTTCTTTATACTCCCTGCTCTGCTCTCCAATAAATGCAAGTTATTGCAAATATACTAATAACCCAATTGTACTTTACTCACTCAGAATATGGAACCAACTTAGAAAGCATTTTAAGATGGAAAATCTTTTATCCGCGGCACCTCTGCAAGAGAACCACCTCTTTCAACCCTCTCAAATATATCCAGTTTTTAATACCTGGAAAAGTTTTGGGATTAAAATGCTCAGAGATCTTTATATAGACAACATATTTGCATCTTTTGAACAATTACGTTCCAAATTCAACCTTCCAGCTACACATTTCTTTCACTATCTTCAAATTAGAAATTTTGTTAAACAGAAACTGCCCGATTTTCCTCACCTCGTACCTTCCACCATGCTGGAAAAAATACTGCTCAATTTCGAGGAATTAAACACCATTTCCGCATTATATAAAATCTTATTAGAGTCCCTACCTTTCAAAGACCCAAGAGGACATTGGGAAGAAGATCTCTTAATCAATATATCAGAAAAGGAGATGGAAGGTAGCAAAGCAGAGAATTCACTCGAGCTCCATATGCGCAAAGCATAGAATTATTCATCTAAAAATTATATATCGAGCTCATCTGTCTCGCTTAAAACTGTCCAAAATGTTTCCAGGGCAAGATACAACCTGCGAACGCTACAACGAAGTTCCTGCCTCACTGGGTCACATGTTTTGGGCCTGCTCCAAACTAACATCGTTTTGGACCAAAATTTTTAAGTGCCTTTCAGACAGCCTTGGGGTCACAATCCCTCCTAACCCATTAACAGCTGTGTTCGGTGTTCTTCCAGACAGACTTGAAGTGGAGAAGGACAAGCAAACGGTGATTGCATTCACTTCACTTTTGGCACGCAGACTTATTTTGTTAAATTGGAAGAATCCTAACTCTCCTCTGATAAGTCAGTGGGAAACCGATGTTTTATATTATTTGAAATTGGAAAAAATCAAATTCTCAGTTAGAGGATCTGTACAGAATTTTTTCAAAACCTGGCAGGATCTAATCAATATTTTTTTAGAATAAGAGAGATAACTATTACCGCATTTATTTCCCTTCTCCATTTTTTATTTACCTATATATATTTCTTCCTTTCTTTTGTTTATTGTTGCCTTATTAAAAAGCCCTAAGCAATTCTCCTTTGGCTAAGCTCTCCTTCTCAGGGGTGGGGTTTGATTTGTCTTCAATTTTTTTTTGTTATAAATTAATAAATAAAAAAAAAAAAAAAAAAAAAAATCTATATATATCTATATATATATATATATATATATATATATATATATATATACACATATATACACACACACAGTGCATCCGGAAAGTATTCACAGCACATCACTTTTTCCACATTTTGTTATGTTACAGCCTTATTCCAAAACGGATTAAATTAATTTTTTTCCTCAGAATTCTACACACAACATCCCATAATGACAACGTGAAAAAAGTTTACTTGAGATTTTTGCAAATTTATTAAAAATAAAAAAAATTGAGAAAGCACATGTACATAAGTATTCACAGCCTTTGCCATGAAGCTCAAAATTGAGCTCAGGTGCATCCTGTTTCCCCTGATCATCCTTGAGATGTTTCTGCAGCTTACTTGGAGTCCACCTGTGGTAAATTCAGTTGATTGGACATGATTTGGAAAGGCACACACCTGTCTATATAAGGACCCACAGTTGATAGCATGAAGTCAAAGGAATTGTCTGTAGACCTCTGAGACAGGATTGTCTCGAGGAACAAATCTGGGGAAGGTTACAGAAAAAGTTCTGCTGCTTTGAAGGTCCCAATGAGCACAGTGGCCTCCGTCATCCGTAAGTGGAAGAAGTTCAAAACCACCAGGACTCTTCCTAGAGCTGGCCGGCCATATAAATTGAGCGATCGGGGGAGAAGGGCCTAGTCAGGGAATGACCAAGAACCCGATGGTCACTCTGTCAGAGCTCCAGAGGTCTTTTGTGGAGAGAGGAGAACTTTCCAGAAGGACAACCATCTCTGCAGCAATCCACCAATCAGGCCTGCATGGTAGAGTGGCCAGAAGGAAGCCACTCCTTAGTAAAAGGCACATGGCAGCCCACCTGGAGTTTGCCAAAAGGCACCTGAAGGACTCTCAGACCATGAAAAAGAAAATTCTCTGGTCTGATGAGACAAAGATTGAACTCTTTGGCGTCACGTTTGGAGGAAACCAGGCACCGCTCATCACCAGGCCAATACCATCCCTACAGTGAAGCATGGTGGTGGCAGCATCATGCTGTGGGGATGTTTTTCAGCGGCAGGAACTGGGAGACTAGTCAGGATAAAGGGATACATGACTGCAGCAATGTACAGAGACATCCTGGATGAAAACCTGCTCCAGAGCGCTTTTGACCTCAGACTGGGGCGACGGTTCATCTTTCAGCAGGACAACGACCCTAAGCACACAGCCAAGATATCAAAGGAGTGGCCCAGACTTGAATCTGATTGAAAATCTCTGGAGAGATCTTAAAATATCTGTGCACCGACGCTTCCCATCCAACCTGATGGAGCTTGAGAGGTGCTGCAAAGAGGAATGGGCGAAACTGGCCAAGGATAGGTGTGCCAAGCTTGTGGCATCATATTCAAAAAGACTTGAGGCTGTAATTGCTGCCAATTGTGCATCAACAAAGTATTGAGCAAAGGCTGTGAATACTTATGTACATGTGATTTCTCAGTTTTTTTATTTTTTAATAAATTTGCAAAAACCTCAAGTAAACTTTTTTCACATTGTCATTATGGGGTGTTGTGTGTAGAATTCTGAGGAAAAAAATGAATTTAATCCATTTTGGAATAAGGCTGTAACATAACAAAATGTGGAAAAAGTGATGTGCTGTGAATACTTTCCGGATGCACAGTATATATATCTTATATATATATATATATATATATATATACACACACACACACAAGGGAATAATTAAAATATTTAAAAACACAACACCAATTGGCATCACCTGTGGCACTTCTAGTGTTAACAATATTTAAGCAACAAAGTGTACGTTTTGCAGCATGTGACTGGATAACAGGTATGTGGATTAGGCAACACAAGTATTGTGTGATTTTTTTTTAATGTATGTTTTAACATCATTTGCCATTGCGCAGCACTGGTCACTATTGGCTTGTATTAAACTTTTTTCTCTCCACGCTGTATAACATGAGATTAAAAGTTTTTCTCAGTCATGACTACAAATTAGATTAGGCAGATAGAGGGAGTTTATTTGTCCCCAGTGAAAGTTTGTCTTTTTATATAAAGTGTTTAAATAAATAAAAACATAGATAAATAAATATATATACACCAACAAAATGCTTTGAACACTGACCAGAATGAATAAAGAGGAAGACATTTTAAAAAGAAACAAAACTTCTGACTTGGCAGTCGCATTGAGGAATAACGCAGCCATATTGCTGTTGGCATAAAGGAGCCCCAGTGCACACACCTGACACATACCGCTAAATAATTCAGTGGCTAACTGTACTCAGTGTTAGTGAGTCAGAGAGAGGATGTTCAGAATTGTTTATAATGGCACTCAGTTTTGTTTTAATTTTCACTTTTGATACTACCTCCAGGGGGTCTAGTATGTCCCACAACTGAGCGTCCCCTTTTAATTAGCTTGTTGATTTGGTGGACCTCTCTTGAAGTCATGTTACCATCACAGAGTTACAGAATATGTGAAGGATGTCACTTCCGACATTAAAGGAACACAGTGTTCTAAGGAAAAAGAGCCTCCTCTGCCCTTTCTTATACAGTTCTCCTGTGTCCCAGGACCATTCCAACCTGTCATTGATGCCGACAGCCCCAAATACATGTATGAGTACACCACCTCTACATTTTTTCCCTGAATAGAGACTGGACATTGAGGTTATATAATGAGATAAAAGTCAATGACCAGGGGCCTCATGTATAAACGGTGGGTACACTCAAAAATGTTGCTTAAGAACATTTCCACATTCAAATCGCGACGTATAAAACCTAAACTTGGCGTAAAGCCATGCACATTTCCATGGTAGCTCATATCCTGTCGTACGCAAGTTCTCTGCTCGGTTTTGTAGACTGGCGGCACCCAGCGTCAAAGCAGTGCTACTGTTCCTGTGTGGTTATCCTTTCTTTTTTAGATCCACATCCCTGATGCGGCTTTATAAATACACTAAAATTTATCACATATTGTTTATTAGTTTAATGCATCTGATTGCAATTAACCTGTAACAATATAATGGTCCACAGAATGGTCAAACTATTCCAAATACCATAACTGCTTTAGCGTTGTTACTCTCACTGCACCTTGTTCTTCTTCTTTCAGCTGCTCTTGTTAGGTGTTGCCACATCGGAACATCTTTTTCCATATTACTCTCACTGCACCACTCAGAGTATTCATATCACTGTATCTGAGTGTGAATCACAGATGTACAGCAGCTGATCGGAAAGAGAATTATCGGTATACAGCATCAAGCACACGTTGCCTCAGCCATGCTGTCTATTGAACTGCTCTCATATGACAAACGCTTCAGAGCCTTTCCATGAAATGCATGTGTTCCAAATAACGATATAGAATTTATAAAAGGTGTCATTTTGCTTGACTTCTCACTCTATACAACTCCAAGCAACTGACACGCAGGTAAACAGACTTGAGCTGAGAAAACTGTGCGGCGGTGGGGGATGTGATAGCAGGCTGCTTGCTGCTTATCAACACATTTACAGGACAAAAGACGTTGATGGAGAGGTGCAAAGCGATTTACGGTGGGACGGATCTACAAGTTTTTTCGTAGGCTTTGGTAATTCTAGTGTTAACATCCTGGTAAAAACAGGTTGCCATCTAAAACAGGCTTGTAACTGGGAATAAGATGAATCAGGCTGTGGTCAGATCTGCCAATAGTTGCCAGTAGTTTATGGTTATAGGCATCTTTAACGTTTGAACAGAGCAGATCCAGCTTTTTATTTTTTTGAGTGAAACATGACACAAATGTTGTATGGTTGTAGTTACCACATGTTACAGCTGCAGGGTAAGAATGAGTCATCATCCGTTGCATTTGCACAAGGAGAAATATACACATTAATAAGGATGATGTAAGTTATCTTCCTGGACAAATAATATGGATGAATTCCAACAGCCAGAATTTAAATGTCTGAATTACAAACTACAGTCAACCCTTGATATATGACTGGCCTGACATATGAACAACTTGATTTACGACCAAAATTTTTATTTTGATTTACGACCAACATCTTGCGTTACGACCTGAATGCGGTCACGTGTATCCGCTTGCGCGATTGTAATCAAACAGCCCAGAGTGTTAGTAAGCATCAGTTAGAGCCCAGATACATGTGTTTGTGGACGTAATTTCGGTCAGTGCAGTGATTTATCTATATATATAATTCACTAAGACCATGGCAAGCAAGATGCATAATTGCTAAGGAAGGAAGAGAAGGTAACGAAGGTAAAGAAAGCGATCACAATCGAAACGAAGAAGGAAATTGTGTGGAAATATGAGAGTGCTGTTCGTGTGACCGATCTCACTAATATGTACAGCATGTCGAAATTCACCATCTCGACAATTTTACAAAGAAAAGATTTGCATAAGGAGGCTCCTTCTAAACAATAACCACCTTCCGTTTCATTCTCCTCCTCCTCCCTTCCTGCAGCCCAAAGATGTCAAATTAAATGGTGAGTACAGTATGAAATTGTTGTTTCTGGTAGGCTAGGCACTTTTTATAACTTTTTGGTTAGTACATTAGAAAAATTATTGGTGTTTTGGTAAATTATGCACATTATACAACCCTTTTTTATTATGAAAAGGTTAAGTAAGTGTTGCAGTGGGAGGTTCGGAACGCATTATGAGTATTTCCATTATTTCTTATGGGAAAAATAGTCTTGACTTACAACCAACTTGAGTTACAACCAGCCCTCGTGAACAAATTAAGTTCGTAAGTCAAGGGTCCACTGTATAATTATAATTGTAATATGCTCCCTTTTACACCATTCCTCATTAATACAGATGACTAGTCCCCTTCCTGTCTTTATTCCACACCGCACTGTGTCTTTGTCAGCTTGAATAAGATGAAATCTGTTTAATATTAAAAATGTGTCAGGCATACCAGGTTTAAGCCAGCTTGCGATAAAACACAAAATACCACTGTATTTGTATGCCCCATGACCCTGCCATAAGAGCAGGCAGTTAATCCATATTATTTGACAGTGATTGAACAGTGCCCAGTACAATGGATGGTAGACCAGTTCTAAAACCTTTCTGCCTTGCTTCACCTCTCACACCGGCACATCACTCTCTCTGCCTGTGGACAAATTGCTTCTGTAGTAAAGTGATACTAAGCAGCTTGGGCACTTGTGATTGCAGCACAAGTAGCTGAATGTGGAAGTATTTAATAAAACCTGTATTTATTTTGTCTGTATTTCTTACATTTCCAGATGTTGCAGACTTGAACTTCACAGCCTGTATGAAGTTCAGTCAAAATGAGCCCTCACCTGGGTTTGTCAGTAAATTTCAAATCCATTCATCCAGTTTCTAGTAGTTACTATAAGTGCCAAATCAATTCTAATCTTAAATAAGACTAATAACTAGTAAGTTCAGAAACAAAAAGAGAAACATTGATAAATAAGGAGCCTCTGTAAAAGGCTGCTGCTTGCACAGTTCCCAGAACTACAAAACTAAATGGGAGTATACAACGTATAAAAAAATATCACATTTGGGTGGAATATTCCTTTAATATTCAAATGAAATATTAGATTTAAAAAGGTTATTTTACTTTAAATTTCAGATTCTGGCAAAACCATAGAAATATCTTCAATCTTTAAAAGTTATACACTGTAACTCAGGTGTTAAATCAGAACAATAGCAACAATATGTGATCATGATCAGCAAATTTACAATGTTTAACCTCTAATTAAGCACTATTCTTCTTTTTAAAACTAAGTTTATCAATTAAGCAATTAAGTATACCTGTAACATTTCTTTTTACTTGAGGTTATCACCTCACCCCACGTTCCCCCCCCCCTTTTTAATATTCAATTGATTGGTGGTCACAAACAACAGCAATTATAAAAACAACATTTGAACTTAGTTGGTTGACCAAACCAAAGTCAACTTTTATCCTGGCATTTCAGATGCAAGAAAAGCTTTTAGAGTAAATTTATACCTTGATACCAGCATTGCGCAAGGTTTCCAAAGTGGGACGCACATCAGCTTGCAGTTGGTCTTCTACACCAGTAAGGCACAGAAGCTCCATCTCCATCTCAAGGCTCTCGATTACTGTGGCCACTTTCAAAGATCGGTCATGAACACTTAACTTAGCTTGTGTGTACCTTGCCTGCAGACATCAAGAAAATGCATTATTAATGACACTTTTAAAACAAGCACATACATTTTAAATGGAAGTAACATCTCCAACAGATGATCTAGTCATTAGAAAGTATTAAATGCTCACTGAATTCTTAAATATGTTGGGTTATTTTCATCTGATTTTTAGCTATCTAAAATTTACTTTCCAGATCCTGTCAATCAAGAGGGTAAAAATGTACAAAATAGTTTAAAGGTCAAATTTTTACTGATTAATTTGCGGGGGGAAGGGAAACATTTTTCAAAGAAAATATGAATTCAAATCAGTGTTAACTAAATATCCAAAATGTATATTCTTAGAGTACATTTTGGTGGGAAATGCCTGGTCTTAGGTATAAGGTATTTTACAGCATGGTTTTGGAAGAATACTTATTGAGAAGTCCATGATCAAAATTTTCAGCAGTTTCTGTAAAATTTAAATGTCCCTATATTTTACTAAAAACCAAATGTTTACTGTTTAAAAATAGAGTACCGTCTTGCAAAAGAATAACCTTTCTTCTATTCCAAACAAAAAGAAAACCATAAAATCTGTTTGTTAATTCTTGAGGTAGTGTGTCCCATCAGGAAAAACAATGGACATAATGACATGAGACAGTTTTTTCAAGACAACATACAAAAAGGTACAGTATATGGTACAAATGGTACACAGTATTATACATGTGTTACTGAAAGTCAACAGCGATTATTTTTATCCAACTAAAAGGGAAAACAACACTCTTCCTGCCTACGATTTAAATAAACTAGACAGCTACTCTACCAAATCCATGTATTTAACACAGGAGCGCCGCAGGGCTGTGTGCTTAGCCCCTCTTGTATTCCTTGTTCACTCACGACTGTGTTGCAAAACACGGCACAAACACCATCATCAAGTTTGCAGACGACACAACCATCATAGGCCTTATCACTGACAACGATGAGACGGCCTACAGAGAGGAGGTGCTGGCATTGAGTAATTGGTGCCTGGATAACAATTTGTCTCTTAACGTCAGCAAAACCAAGGAGATGATCGTGGACTATCGGAAACAACAAGGCAGAGAACACCAGGCCATCTACATAAGCGGCGTAGAAGTTGAAAGGGTTAACAGCTTCAAGTTCCTTGGAGTAAACATCACCGAGGATCTCTCGTGGACCCTTCACATAGACACTGTGGTTAAGAAAGCTCGCCAGCGGCTCTACTTCCTGAGGAGGCTGAGGAAGTTTGGCATGAATGCCAACATCACCTCAAACTTTTACAGAAGTGTGGTCGAGAGTCTGCTGACGGGCTGCATTACTGTCTGGTATGGGAGCTGCTCTGCCAGCAGCCGGAAATCACTACAGAGAGTGGTGAAGGCAGCAGAGCACATCACGTGCAAGAGTCTTCCTGCCATTGAAGACATTTACCTCCATCGGTGCCTGCGTAAGACAAGCAGCATCATAAAGGACCACAGCCATCCAGCACGCCAGCTGTTCTCCTTGTTACCGTCTGGCAGACGATACAGGAATCTGGCTGCTCGGACTACAAGACTTAAGAACAGTTTTTACCACCAGGCCATTCGACTCCTCAACAGCAACACCTGAACACTTACATACACTTACATTACATCTACACTGCACTACTCACACACAAACTGTACCTACACTCACTCTGAATACTGACTGGAACATGCATCTGCACTTTATAGAATATGCATCTGTACTTATAAAACATTATCTGTGCAATAACTGTCATTTGTACTTGCTGCTCATCCAACTCATATTGCTCTATAACTTCTTTTATACTTACACATTTTATTTTATATGGCTTGTCTATTTTTAACTTGTTAATGTTTTTTTTTTTTTTTTTTATTATTTTTTTAGCTTTATTGGATCTAGGCTGAGTGGCTTGTTTTTCTCGTCATACACATTTCATTGTATGTTGACCCTGTGTTAACCTATATATGACAAATAAACATAAATCTAAACCTAAACCTATTTCTTAGCATATTTTTCTACAGAAAATCTGGTATCATAGATTTTAAACAATATAGATACAAAAAATACATAAAATAATGCATCTTTGTTACCTATACACTTTTTTCAGAAGGAGCAACTGTATAGCCTTACAAACCTGGACTCAAAGAAGGAAGCAATCCTGGATGGTATGCCATCACAGGACACACACATACTTTGTCAAACATGAGCAAACACACACACATATATATACTATGTATATGTATATTACACACATACACAAAGTAGCGATCAAAATTAGTGAACATTGCATTTTGGAAATTTATAAAGTCATGGCTTATCCAAATCGAGTGTTATCTCACCATGAATAGAAGAGACATATTGCAATCACATTACATTAGTGTAAAACTATCTCACATAACAAAGTAAGATTTAAACAAGTGAAGGTCAGCGATCAAAATTATAGATTGAGTTATACTAGTTAACATCTGATTATAATTTGGCAATGTCTTGAAATACCAGGCAACACCGACCAATTAGTCAACATTGGCAGGCATTTTGCAAATTGGTGATCCACTCTTGGGTAACTGAAATGCTGTGACGTCAAGCTGTTCAGATGATGCTGATGGGATGATCATCTCAGCCAAAGGAAGAAAAGTTGGTTTTTCCAAGAGTATGAATTCTTTGACACTGAAGCTATACAAAGAAACAACGTCATTCAAGTCCAAAAAAAAGGCCTGTCGCTGATGTAAGACGAGTACAGGAGAAAACAGGATGATACAGAAACTCTCAGTGGAGGATCGGGTGAACGCTGCATATGGAATTCTTTGCCAATTCAGTGCTGAACAGAGCAAGAATTTGTCTCAACATAAAGTGACTCATTGTCTGCGAGAATTGGGATTGAAGACCCACTCTGGACTGGCCAAGCCTTTCATCAACAAGAAGAATAAAAAAGTTAGATGAGTCTTTGCTAAGCAGCATATTGTTTGGACTGAGGAGAACTGGTCTAAAGTTCACTTCAATAACAAAAGCAAGTTTAATTTATTTGGTCCAGATGGGAAACATTAAGTTTGGTGTCAAATTGGACAAAGGCTGAACCAAAAAGTGCATGAAGAAGTCAGTAAAGCATCATACTGTGGGAGATGTGTGACTCCTACGACAGAGAACCTCTCATAAGGCTACATGGCAAGGTGAATGCTAATGTGCATCAGAACTTCCTTCAGCAACCTGTGTTTCCATCCTTGCGAGCATCACCTAATCAGTTAGCCATTTTTTTTTTTTGCATGATAATATCTCCTGTTACACCGCAAAATGGGTCAAGCAATTCCTATAAGGGGAAAATATCAAAGTGATGAAATGATCAGCCCAGAGCCCTGATCTGAACCTGAGTGAGAATCTCTGGAAGATAATAGATGATAAGGTTATGGTAAAGAAACCTTCTACAGGTACCAAATTGTGGAAGAAGCTGGAAGATGAGTGGAACAAAATCAAGCCAAAGCAGTGGAAGAAATTGGTCATACCCTGTGGGTGGAGATGTGCCAAACTCATTGAAAGCAAGGAACTCTATACTTCCTACTGAAGTGTGATAGCTATAATTATCATAAAACAGGCTTCTTTTGTAATATGACAGTAACAGTTCTCTTTGATCACTGTAGTTTTCCAAAATGAAATGTTTTTTTATTGAATTACTTTTTTTGTATTGGTTAGCGGAATAGAAATCATACCAATAGCTACTATGACATAAAATTTTGAGCAGCGACAGTCACCAATATTTCAAAGAAACAATTTTTCAAATTATTTTCTAATTTTGATTATTAAGTATGTGCATGTACAGTGTATATATATATATATATATATATATATATATATATATATATATATATATATACATACATACACACACACACACACACACACACACACATATGCATATATATACATACATACGTATATATATCATTTAGGAAAATAAAAAATAAAAGAGAAAGCTAGCATAAAACAATTTTTCAATGAGTCACACATGGAAGTGAACAGTGAGTCATTGTAACTCACATCCACCCACATTCTTCCACAAATGTGCTTGTATAATTAGTTTGAAATTCAAAAACAAGCCAAGAGTGGAAATATAGAGTCAACAGCAGTAATGACAGAGTCAAATCTTTTTTTTTTTTTTTTTTTTGATACTAATGGCAAAACAATCTTCTTCTCACTTCGTATATATCATGCAGTGCAAAACTGTGAACGGGAGCCATGTGTTAGATGCATTTGTTTTCCAATCTGCAACACATGAATATTTATATATTTTAATACTTTTTAGACCTAAACAAAATAAAATGTACATTTTGCTAGGAGATAGGCTTAATGTCTAGGCATCATTTCTACTTTTTAAAATACAAAGGCAGACAATAATGAGTTGGGGTTAATTAATGAAAGTTTATTTCTCAATGAGGGTATCATTCATCTCCTCTACCAACATGACATTGGCAAATAAGACTTGGGAGAATTTTAGTATAGGGTTTATAAACAATTATAAAATCATAAAGGACAACCTATTCTAACTTATGCACGTGCTAAATTTATTCACTTCCATTTTCTATTTTGTATTTGAAAAATAAATACTCCTTATACTTGATTGAAAAAAAAAATTATAATAGTACCACATAGATTAGTGAATAACAAGAGAATTCAGGATATTTTCGTTTGCACAAACTCTTTAAAGCTGCTTTATAAGAGTTCACTTTTACAATGCTGCTTTATAAGAGTGCACTTTTACAACAGTATAATCAGGTTTGTGATATTTACTGTTTTAAGATTTATGTTTGCTGGTTAATAAAAGTTACTGAGCAGTATTATTTAAAAGATATTTACTGTTTTAAGATTTATGTTTGCTGGTTAATAAAAGTTACTGAGCAGTATTATTTAAAAGATAAGTCAATTTAATCCAACTTTTATTCTCTCCTTTTTTATATTTGTTTCAGTGCTAAGCCTACCTTTGCCATCTTAGAAGCCCTGTATGCTCTTCCAATAATGCATTATTACAAGCCGCACCACAAAAATACATGGCCAACATGTAAGTTATGAAATACTAACTAAATATATCTTTATTTTGATACAAATATATGGAACAGCTCACTTTGTCACCTTTGTAGACAAGCCACAGGTACAGAAATAGCTACTTTGTGAAGTGAAGTTGGATTTTTTATTAGTTGCAACTGTTGGTGGCACTCCCTGTGTTATCCACTCACATCCCAAAGACATGCAGGTTGGGTTACCTGATGATTCTAGCCTTATACAAATAAGTGTGTGAATGGTGCCCCATAAAAGGTTGGTTCCTGTCTTTATGCCATGTGCAGGCTGCATATGCCAAATAACAGAAATTCCAGATGTAACATCACATGTTATATTCAATGTTGATTCTGTTACAGGGAGTTTTGACTGTTCAGTTAATTTATAGATGGTTAAAGATATGTGTGAATTAGAGGGCCAGGTTTGAACATTAACTGCTTTAGAATAAAATGAATAATTGAATAGGCTGTTTATTTAAACAGTCCTTCTTTTCTGATTTTACCACAGACCCTCCAGCAACCACTGTAATTAGGTTGTAAATCAGTTAATAACACAATCAGCCTATTCAATCATTATCAGATGGTCTGCTTTCCATTAGTGGAGATGCCCCATTAACCTGTGCATTTACATAAGGCTAAAGCCTCACTATTTTAGATGAGCCTACTCTTGTTAGTTGTTGGTGATGTTTCAGTTGTTTGATATTAACTGTTTATATTACTTTTTAGTTACAGTACTCATACTAATTATTCCTGATTTGATATTACTAAGCCTTTTCTCAGAGTTCCTACTGGTACTTGGTATGCACTGAAGCAGATGCATCCTCACATAGAAAGTTAACATATTTAGAGGACTTCATGTTTGAATGAAACTGTAATAATTTTCTACCTCGTGATTCAATTAAAAAAAATTATATGGCTCTTTTGAGGACATGCCTTTTGTCAATGTGAGTCAATTTAAAAATTGTACATGCCTTTTTTGTGGATATGCTTTAATTGTAAACAAATCCAAATTATATTATGTGATATCATCATGTACTGTTGAATTCTGCTCTGTACTTGTAATATTTCTATTGCAGCATTACATTGTATTGATGATTACTTGTGTTCTGTTCTGTGTATTGTATTGTATTTAGCCCCTTTTTTGACACCCACTGCACACCCAACCTACCTGGAAAGGGGTCTCTCTTTGAAATGCCTTTCCCAAGGTTTCTTCCATTTTTTCCCCTACAAGGGTTTTTTTGGGAGCTTTTCCTTGTCTTCTTAAGAGAGTCAAGGCTGGGGGGCTGTCAAAAAGCACGGCCTGTTAAAGTCTATTGCGGCACTTGCTTTGTGATTTTGGGCTATACAAAAATAAATTGTATTGTTATTCAATCTAGATTTGTATGTATTCCTTTACTCTTGTAAAAAGATTTTATTCATATTATTTATAACTATTATGCACTTATTTATCAGTGCAAATCACTTAAGCCTGTTGGCTTTTATTGCGCACCATTTAGGACCACATTAATTTTTAATTACAGGAAATAATTAATTAATAGGACATATCATCTGCAAATTTAAGAAGTCTGACAAATGAATCGCCAGAGGTACGGTCATTTCTATAAACTGAGAACAGTAGTCAGGAAAGGACATAACACTGCAGTGCACCAGTACCATAGGTTACTGGGTCAGACGTGTATCTCCAACTGTACATACAGCTTCCTGTTTGTAAGAAAGCCTATGATCCAATGGCAGTTTGAACTGGCAAGTTGAACTGGGTGAGTTTCCTATTTAGGAGCTCTGGGATGATTGTATTGAATGCAGAGGTAAAATTTACAAACAAGATCCTCACATATGCCCCTGGATTATCAAGGTGTTGGTAAATAAAACTCAGACCTAAATTCACTGCGTCATCCACAAACTGGTTGGCTCTGTACCATTAATGAGATAATTCAGAATAAGGCATTCAAAGGTCTTCATTACCTCAAAGGTTACTACTATTACCATTACTACAGGTCTGTAGTCATTTAGGTCTGCGGTCTTTGATTTTTTGCTAATGGAAAAATGGTGGTGGTTTTGAAGCAGGCAGGAACAGTGCAAAGATCCAGAAATTGATTGAAAATGTCTGCAAATACTGTAGACAACTGGTCTGTACAGTGCCTGAGGGTGGAAGGGGAAATAAGGTCCGGGCCTGTAGCTTTTTAATATTTTGCTTTGAATAAGATGCAGATGTCTTTTGCAGTGATAATGGGAGAGGGAAGCTGAGAAAGAGAGGAGTGTATAGTAGTAACATTGAGAACATCAGTTAAATTTACTTTACGTCCCATTGTCTTTCAAAGCGACCATAAAACTGATTTAACTGATTAGCCAGACAGGGATCAGCAGAACTGTTTAATATTTGCTTCTTGCAGTTAGTGACATGTTTAAGGCCTATAAAAACTGATGAACTGACATTTGTAGACAGTTGTTCCTGCAGCATCTCTGACTCTCTTCTCCAAAACACATTGGCTTTCCTGTATTCCTCACGATTGCCAGATCTGAAAGCACACTCTTTGTCCTGGCCTGGCGCAATTGTCTGAGCTCTGGGGTGAACGAAAGCTTATTATTGCTAAACTTTTTTGGAATGCAAACATCACAAAAACTAATATATGAAATTACAGCATCAGTGTATTCATATATATTGGAGATGGCAATTCTGAAGGCAGTCCAGTCTGTATAGGCAAAGCACTCCTAAAGCTCCTCTATTGCCTAGTTCTGGTCTACTTTGTAACTGTTATTTTGACAGACTTTACAGTTTTCAGCTTCTGTTTATAAGTAGGAATAAGGTGAATCATAGAATGGTCAGAACTACCAGGAGGGACATTGGAGAAGACCCGATAAGTATCCTTTATAGCTGCAAAGCAGTGATCTAGAATATTTTCATCACTGGTGCTGTGTTTTTATTTGCTGTTGATATTTTGGAGGGGCCTGGATAAAACTGGCATGGTTAAATTCACCCAAGATAATGATTTGCATTTCCAGGTTGCCCTTTCAATCTCAGTGATTCCATCAAGTCGCCACTACACTTCATGACCATTAGTGCAAGGGCAAATATAAACACTGGTGTGCTAAATAAAATGGCTTACAGTTTATAATAAGCAATTCTAGGTCAGAAGAGCATGATTTAAGAAGAACTGTCACACCATTACACCAACCTTGATTAATTTAGAAACACACTCCTCCATCTTTTGTTTTGTTACAAAGGTCAGTAACATGGTCCTCATGGTACAGTGTGAACTCAGGAACATCCAATGCAGAGTTAATAACAGAGTTATTGAGCCAGGTTTCAGTAAAGCACAGAGCAGATAAAAAGGAAAAGTCTGTTATAGTACCTATTAACAATTGCAGTTTGTCAACTTTGCCAGCGAGAGCATGTTAGATAAACAAATTCCAGACAATGGTTGCTGTACTCCTCTCTTCCTGAATCGAACCGGGATGCCAACTCTTTTGTCTCTGGTACTTCGCTGTTGGGCCACCTGTTTAGCTGCATGAGCACCTATGATCTACAAAGTTGTACAATCCACATTTGTACTGGAGTCACATCAGATGGCATACTGTGACTGATATTCAGACACTCTTCCTGTGTACGTTATATAACTTTAAATGGCGACAATGCTTTTTTTTTTTTAATTGGTTTTATTAAAAGCAAGAAATATTACATACAATCTAATCAAACTTAACAGAACTAAATTCAGCTCCCACCCAAGAGAAACAGAGGAAGGCCAACAGCCAGAGTAAAACTTTAAGAGTATAAAAGAGGGAAGAGAATCATTCTCTCCAATATAATTATTTATTCCAAAAAGTTATTGATTAGATCCTGCCAGGTTTTAAAAACTTTTTGGACAGATTCTATAAGTGAGAATTTGATTTTTCCCAATTTCAAATAGTACTGTATATAACATCATTTACCCACTGACTTAAAAGAGATGGGCTAGGATTCTTCCAGTTGAGCAAGATTAGTCTATGTGCTAGTAGTGAGGTAAAGGCAATTACTGTTTGTTTGCCCTTTTCCACTTTAAGCCCAACTGGGAGTATATCAAACACAGTAGTTAATGGATTAGGAGTGATTCTGAAACCAAGGCTGTCTGATAGACATTTAAACATTTTGGTACGCACAGAAAACATGTGGTCCAGTGGTTAGATCTTGCCCTGGAAACATTCTGAACAATTTTAAATGAGATACCTGTGATTGATAAAATATTATAAGTTGAATAATTTTATGCCCTGTGCATATGGAGCTAGAGTCAATTCTGTGCATGGCTGCCTTCCACTCTATTTCTGAAATGTTAAGTAAGAGATCTTTTTCCCACAATGCTCTGGGATCTTTGAAAGCAAGGGAATTTAAAATGTTTTTATATATTAGAGAAATGCTGACCGAGTCTTCGAAACTGATTAATATTTCTTCTGGAACAGAAATAGGTGGGTGGGTGGGTCAGGAAATTTGGGCAGATTCTGTTAAGCCAAGTTTCTAATTTGAAAGTAGTGGAATAATTGTGTTGATGAGAAATTTAATTTTAAGTGTAATTGTTTGTAGGATACAAAGACATTATCTATATTCAAATATTTAAATGATTTAATCCCAATACCCTTTCCAAACATTAAAAACTATGTAAAAGTTTGCCAGGGTAGAAAAAGGTGGTTATCATTTTGAGGTGCAGCAGATAAAAGCTTCTCTATTTTGAAGTGATTCTTACATTGGTTCCATAATCTGAGTGAATGAAGGACAATGGGGTTGTTAGTGTGGAAGAATAATTTAAGGGTAACATAGCTTTCATCTTTAAAAAAAATAGCATAATGGGTCAATACATGTCAGAAATCAGAAAAAGGTCAAGTGAACAACAAAATGTACACTGAAATATAAGAATTGGTTTAGGAAAAATACTGAGATAGTCAAGTACATAATGTACCAGAACAAAGGCTGATGTAATATACAAAATGTACTGAAGGATGGCTAAGAAATCAGCAGATGTCCTATAGACTAGAATGGACAGGTGTTATATGCACAGAAATTTCAAGGGTGGTGGCTCATCTAAAAAGGTATAAGAACCACCAGAATATAATATACAGTAATAGACTTTTATTTTATATAAATCATTTGGGTGTAAACCAACCAGAGTAAAATGTATGCATTGATTGACACTGTATGTAAATTCAACAGTTTATAAAATTAACCTCTATTCTTTGTTTCTCTGACCATTCTGAGCATGCTGTAACAGACTTCTTTTAAAGAATGCTCCATCCAAGGCATTTGCTGAGGAGTAATTAAAAGATACCACGAACAGCTTTTCTCCTGCTTGATTACTGAATTGCCCTGTTAGAGGATGTTTCCTTCTTTAATGAGAGTAGTGCTGACATCTTCTGAAGGGAGTATTGACACCTACTTTCAAGATAGAGGTTTTTATGCAGCAAAGGTGATCATCTAATTTAAGACCACAGCAGGATGTAAATTGGGGCAACTTTGTGGATGACAGCATGAGAACGTGAGCATGGTTGTGTGAATGAGGACTCTATTCCTGGTTATTAAGGACAAGGTACACTTCTGTGAACTAAGATAGCTAATGTTTGTTGGAAAGGACGGAAATAAAATAGTTGTTGACAATGTTTTATCATCGTACTTAGAAGTTATGAGGTTATGGGACACAAATCTTGGGATTTATAGGGGAAAACATGTAATGCCTGTGTACTCTTAAGAAAAAGGACTTTGATACATATTGTTTGACATGATTTTCTATGCTCACTGTTATTGATTTTATTAGCTATTATTATTGATTTATGTGATTTATCTTGGGTATTAATGATTTCTACTGATTTCTGTTATTCCCCAAATTCAGCTAGCCAGGAATCTTTTACTTCTTTTTAGCATCTAAAGGGGGGTATATTTAGTATATACACGTTTTGTACAGATTAGGAATAGGACTTCAGTTGGAAATTATTTCTTACAGTTTTAGTGGGACTTTAACAAGTCCCAAAGGGGGGAGTGTGGACAAATAGCAACACAGCATTCATCTTAAAGAAATAGCATAAAGGCTTAATAAATGTCAGAAACCTGTTCAGGCACACCAGGAAACCAGATAAACCAACAAAATGTACACTGAAATATAAGATTGGTTTAGGAAAAATACTGATATGGTCGAGTAAATAACGTACCAGAAGAAAGGTTGATGTAATATACAAAAAGTACTGAAGGATGACTAAGAGAGGACTAAGAAATCAGCAGATGTCCTATAAACGACAATGGAAAATCGTCATATGCACAGAAATTTCAAGGGTGGTGGTGCAACTCAAAGGTATAAGAACCACCAGAATATAACAGACTTTTTTTATATAAATAATTTGGGTGTGAATCAATGAACCAACCAAAGTAAAATGCATGTATTTATTGACACTGTACGTAAATTCACAGTAGTTTAAAAAATGAACCTCTATTTTTTGTTTTCTCTGACCATTCTGTAACTGCTTTGGAAGAATGCTCCCTCCAAGGCATTTGCTAAGGAGTAATTAAAAGATAGAATGAATAACTTTCTCCTGTCTGATTACTGAATTGTCCTGTTAGAGCGGTGTTTTCCAAACTTGGTCCTGGTGAACCCCTGTGGCTGCAGGTTTTTGTTCCAACCAGCTTCTGTTTTTAATTGAACTCCTGGGCTAATTAAGTGAACTGATATTTCCCAAGTTCTGTATTTAGGAAACAATATAGAAATTAAAAAACTAAAAAAAAAATGCTAAAAAAAATGTATTAAAATGTACCAAACACTTATATAGGAATAATGTATTTTTTTCTTTTTAACAGTATTGTCATTCTACTTTTCTAGGTGTTCTAATTGTTGAATTGATCCATTATTTACTAATTAGTGGGTATGACTCTAAAGTAGTTGCAGCCTTTGATTATTCAGTGTTGTTTGCCTGGTTGTCTGATCTGCTCGTTTTAAATTGTCATTATTAAGATACAATGAAGAGGGAAAAACTGCATAGAGAAAGGGCAAAGTATAATGAAATCAACAAAAGAGAGTTAAGCATTTAAATCTATAGCAAAAGCAGAAATATTTCTAAATGTCTTATAAATGTAAAAATCATGCTGCTGTGCTTTTCTGAATGTCGAATAAAAGAAAAAAAAAACCAAAACAGCTAATTAAAGGAGATCAGTGCTATCAGGCGTTGTCAATGATTAGGAATCTGGTTGGAACAAAAACCTGCAGCCACAGGGGTTCACCAGGACCGAGTTTGGGAAACACTGTGTTGGGGGTTGTTTCCTTCTTTAACATTAGAATTACCAGAGCCTACGAAAAAACTTGTAGATCCATCCCACGTTAAATCGCTTCGCACCTCTCCATCAGCGTCTTTTGTTTTTTAAATATGTTGATAAGGAGCAAGCAGCCTACTATCACATCCCCCAACCGCCGCACAGTTTTCTCAGCTCAAGCCTGTTTACCTGGTGTCAGTTGCTTAGAGTTGTATAGAGTGAGAAGTCAAGCAAAATTACACCTTTTATAAATACTATATGATTATTTAGAACACATGCATTTTATGTGTGTTCCGTGTCTACAACAATCTATATAAACACATTGTTAAAACAGAAACGTTTTTCATGTTTTAGTAATAATTGACAAAATGTAGACATGATATGTTTAATGTGTGAGCCTGAAGTCCAAATATCAAATAAACACTTTTCATAAAAGGTACAAATATAACAGAACAAGTGTGCTTCTATTCAGGAATATAATAATAATAATAATCCATCCATCCATTATCCACCACTTATCTGAGGTCGGGTCGCGGGGGCAGCAGCCTAAGCAGGGAAGCCCATACCTCCCTCTCCCCGGCCACCTTCTCCAGCTCCTCTGGGAGGACCCCAAGGCGTTCCAAGGCCAGCCGGGAGATATAATCCCTCCAGCGTGTCCTGGGTCTCCTAGTGGGGCATGCCCGGAAAAGCCCCCCAGGGAGGTGTCCTGGGGGCATCCTAACCAGATGCCCGAACCACCTCAACTGACTCCTCTCAAAGCGGAGGAGCAACGACTCTACTCCGAGTCTCTCTCGGATAACGGAACTCCTCACCCTATTTCTAAGGGAAAGTCTAGCCACCCTGCGGAGAAAACTCATTTCGGCCGCTTGTATCCGCGATCTTGCTCTTTTGGTCACTACCCAAAGCTTGTGACCATAGGTGAGGGTAGGAACGTAGATCGACTGGTAAATCAACAGCCTCGTCTTTTGGCTCGGCTCTCTCTTCACCACGATGGACCATTGCAGAGCCCGCATTACTGCGGGTGCCGCACCGATCCATCTGTCAACCTCCTGCTCCATTCTTCCCTCACTCGTGAACAAGACCCCGAGATACTTGAACTCCTCCACTTGAGGCAGTACGGTGTTCCCAACCCGGAGAGAGCATTCCACCCTTTTCCGGCTGAGAACCATGGCCTCGGATTTAGAGGTGCTGCCTCTCATCCCCGCTGCTTCGCACTCGGCTGCGAACTGCTCCAGTGTGAGCTGGAGGTCACTGTCCGATGAAGCCAACAGAACCGCGTCATCCGCAAACAGCAGAGACGAGATTCTGAGGTCACCGAACAAGACCCCCTCCGCTCCTTGGCTGCACCTAAAAATTCTGTCCATATAACTTATGAACAGAATCGGTGACAAAGGGCAACCGTGGCGGAATCCAACCTCAACAGGAAATGAGTCCAACTTATTACCGGCAATGCGGACAAAACTCCTCCTCCTCCTGCACAGGGACTGACTGGCTCGTAACAATGAACTCTGTACTCTGTACTCCGTACTCTTGGAGCACACGCCACAGGATGGTTCGAGGGACACGGTCGAATGCCTTCTCCAAATCCACAAAACACATGTGGACTGGATTGGCAAACTCCCATGCTCCCTCCAGGATCCTGGCCAGGGTGTAGAGCTGGTCCAGCGTTCCACGGCCGGGAAGGAATCCGCATTGTTTCTCTTGAATCTGAGATTCAACCATCGACCGAATTCTCTTCTCCAGTACCCCTGAATAGACCTTACCGGGGAGGCTGAGGAGTGTGATCCCCCTATATTTGCAGCACATCCTCCCGTCACCTTTCTTAAAAAGGGGAACCACCACCCCGGTTTGCCAATCTAGAGGCACTGCCCCCGATGTCCATGCGATGTTGCAGAGACGTGTCAAGCAGGACAGCCCCACAACATCCAGAGCCTTGAAGAACCCAGGGTGAACCTCGTCCACCCCAGGAGCCCTGCCACCTCGGAGCTTTTTAACTGCCCCCCTACACCCCCCCACGGGAATCCTCCAGCTCTGCTTCCTCTAAGGAAGACATGCTGGTGGGATTGAGAAGATCCTCAAAGTATTCCTTCCACCGGTCAAGAACGTCTGCAGCTGAAGTCAGCAGGGCCCCATCTACACTGTACACAGTGTTGGTGGAGCACCGCTTTCCCCTCCTGAGGTGCTTGACAGTTTGCCAGAACATTCTCGGTGCCGACTGAAAGTCGTTTTCCATGGCTTCCCCAAACTCCTTCCATGCCCGAGTTTTTGCCTCTGCAACAGCCGATGCCGCCACATGCTTGGCCCGCCGGTACCCCTCAGCTGCCTCTGGAGTCCCACTGGTCAACCAGACCCGATAGGACTCTTTCTTCAGCTTGACGGCCTCTCGAACCTTAAGTGTCCACCACCGGGTTCGTGGATTGCTGCCACGAGAGGCACTGACAACCTTGCGGCCACAGCTCCGTTCTGCTGCTTTGACAATGGAGGCTCGGAACATGGCCCATTCAGACTCAATGTCCTTCGCCTACCTCGGAATGAAGTTGAAGTTCTGCCGGAGGTGGCAGTTAAAGATCTTTCTGACCGGTTCCTCCGCCAGACATTCCCAGCAGATCCTCATTATTTGTTTGGGTCTGCCTGGTCCGTCCTGCAGCCTCTCCCACAATCTGATCCAACTTACCACCAGGTGGTGATCAGTTGACAGCTCAGACCCTCTCTTCACCCGAGTGTCCAAGACATAAGGTCGCAGATCTGATGACACGATTACAAAGTCGATCATCGAGCTGCGACCTTGGGCATCCTGGCGCCAAGTACACTTATGGACACTCTTATGCTCGAACATTGTGTTCGTTATGGACAATCCATGGCCAGCACAGGAGTCCAACAACTGAACACCACTCGAGATTAGATCAGGGAGGCCGTTCCTCCCAATCACACCTCTCTAGGTTTCACTGTTGTTGCCGACGTGAGCGTTTAAGTCTCCCAGTAGGACGATAGAGTCCCCAGGAGCTGCGCTTCGCAGCGACTCTTCCAGGGACTCCAAGAAGGCTGCAAACAACAGTCAGAGTCCTTCCCCCAACTCGAAGGCGTAGGGAAACAACCCTCACGTCCAACGGGGAGAACCCTCGAGCCGGGGGGCCATAAGCAAGCCCACCCCTGCCCGACGCCTCTCACCCACAGCAACTCCAGAGTGGAACAAAGTTCAGCCTCTCTCAAAAGGAATGAATAATAATAATTCTTTACAAAAATATAACTGCATAAAAAGAACCCACATTAGGGTGCAACATTCACACACCTGAAAACTGAAAAAAAAACCAAAAAAAAAAAACAAAGCTAACCTTTACAAGTATCATAAATTTACATCGGCTGCTACAGACTCAAATCAAATGTATGTTTTTATTCTAAGATAGTAAGAGTAAGAGCAGCTCACTTCTCAAAACGGAGTCGTCCGGGGTCGAACCCATGAAGTTTGGATTACCAGTCAATAGTTGCTACCATTGCACCACCGAAGTGATCGTATCAAAGGTGTGTGAATGTTGCACCCTAATGCGGGTTCTTTAACTGCAGTTATATTCTTGAATAGAAGCGTACTTGTTCTGTTATATTTGTGCCTTTTGTGAAAAGTGTTTATTTGATATTAGGACTTCAAGCTTTACACATTAAACACGTCATGTCTACATTTTGTCAATTATTACTAAAACATGAAAAACATTTGTTTTAACGATGTGTTTACATAGATTGTTGTAGACACAGAACACACATGAAATGCATGTGTTCCAAGTAACCACATAGTATTTATAAAAGGTGTCATTTTGCTTGACTTTTCACTCTATACAACTCTAAGCAACTGACACGCAGGTAAACAGGCTTGAGCTGAGAAAACTGTGTGGCGGTGGGGGGATGTGATAGTAGGCTGCTTGGTGCTTTTTGACACATTTACAGGACAAAAGACGCTGATGGAGTGGTGCGAAGCGATTTAAGGTGGGACGGATCTACAAGTTTTTTCGTAGGCTCTGGTAATTCTAGTGTTAATAAGATGTTAAATTTCTACCACATCAGTTCTAATGAACTTCCCGGAATTGACGAGTTCTCCTGATCCAACTCACTTGCAGTTTCGCTCCCACTTTTGTTTTTGGCTGGAGCCAATGCTGCAATGTCAGATCCTGGGAGGTCTGTTCTTTCACTGGTCTGCTATGTATGCTTTTATACACTTTCATATACTGTAATTAAAACCCCTCAGGTTAAGTAAATAAAATATAACTTGGAATGATAATTTTTTTTTTTTTTTTAAACTAACACTGCTGCTAATGGTGTTCCTTCTCAGATGTCCATCTCCCAAAATGGACGAATTTAACACAAAAACACACACAAAGATGGAGCACCAAACTACTGTGGCTGCCATACTAGATGCTATCGGTATGTCTAAAAAGTAGGGATGTTCCAATCAGGATTTTTAAGGCCGATACCCATCAACGATTTCATGTTACTTCACTGGCCAACTGCAATACTGATTACGTTTCTTAAACAAAATTTTTTACACTAATCTCCGGAATAACCAGACACTATATTAAAGTGTACTTTTATTATTACAATATAGACTACAGGTGTTAACTGTTAATTTTTTATTAACAAAATGAAATTCTGTAGGCTCATTGTTCAGTGACCACAAAATAGTACTATAAATGAAATTACCTTAAAATACATACTTTAATTATATATTTACAAATATATTTATCCAAAATACACACAGCATAAAAGAAAAAAAAATGCTTCTCAAAATTAAAAGCTGTTATATTGCTTCATTTTCCTGTAATGTACCTATCTGAAACAAGGAATATATACACACACACGCACACACAAAGGTCAACTCTCGTTATAGCGAATGCTGAAGAAATGAAATTTTCAGAATAATGTAAAATGCCAAAGATAGTATTGCAATGCACAAAAATATTTAATGCCGTCATACACTTTCCTTGCCGAATCTTAGGAACCCTGCAACAGGCTTTCTCAAAGAAAGTGACAGGACTTTGTGAAATGTCTCGTTTTGGGCAGTCTCAGCGAGTTTCGCTGAGAATGTAGGCACGACATCATACACATAGCCGAATTCTGAGTCAGTGCTCCACCTACCATTCACGTGAATAGTTGTGTCTTGTGAGGATACTGTACTGTTCGAATTTCATAGCAGTTCTCAAAGTTTTCTTTGAGGTGAACAAAAAAGTGAGAAAAGGTGTCAGTTTACACTGAAAGAAAAATTAATTATCCTGGAAAAAGCTGATTCCAGAATGAAGAAAAACGACGTGGCGAAAGCTATCAGGACTGCTCCTTTGTTGTCATCTAAACACAGTACAAATCTTTTAAAAAAAAAAAAAAAAAAAAAAAAAAAAAAAAGCCTATCGATTACTAACACTGGAATCCCTGAAGCCTAAGAAAATATTTGTAACTCCAGGCAACCTTAAGTTCCTTTGCATCAACATCTTTGTGTCAATCAGCACTGGTAGCAGTCAGCCTGCTCACTTATTCCCCACCAAGGCAGCTGAAGTCAGATGCAAAATTCTCTGAGCTGAAGTCTCTTTACCTGGGTGTTAGGTGTCTAGAATTGTATTGGGTAAATAATATATTATTTGGAATACATACATTTAATGTGTGTTCCGTGTCTACAACGATCTGTGTAAATGTAACAGGAAATGCGAGGCAAGAAATGTTGAACACATAACTAACGATAACAAAATAGCTTTGGTTTTTGCACATTGACAGCAACATGTAAATTGAATAATTACTTTTTCTTTGATTATATTCCTGAATAAAAGTGCACTTGTTTTGTTATAGCTTTTGTGAAAGTGTTCATTTGATATTTGGACTTGAGTCTTCACACACAACACACTTCATGTCAGTATTTTGTCACTAAAACATGAAAAAAGTTTATTTTAGTTATGTGTTAAACATTTCTTGCCTCACATTTTCTGTTCTGTACATTTGCATAAATCTAGTGCTAAGCAGTCATTTCAAATTAGTATATCTCTTCTTTTCCAATTAAAAGTGTAAGCTGCTGCATTTTTAACAAACACGCCGTCCAAACTCAAGCAGTGTCTGTTTTAAAGGACAAAATAACAGTCTGAATTCCTTAAAGTAGCTTTCCTTGCCATTTGTTTAGTTGCACAGGATGATTTCTCTGATGACTTTTTTCAGCTTATTAACCCACTTTCTTTAATGTAAAGGCTAATATACCAATTGCTTCTCATTCATTGATAAAACATCTTCCACTAACTGCTCTTTGTTTACACTGTAGGAAATTTGCTACAAAATAATAAAAAAAAAAAAAAAAAAAAAGACACACTAGCTCAACCAACCATTGTACCATGTGCAAAGGAGCAGTACAACTAAATTACTGTACAGCTTGTAAAAGCAGGGGCTAAAATATCAGTTTTGTGATCAGCATTTTTATAGTGAAAACTGGCCAATTTTAATCGGCAGCCGATTGATCAGAGCATACCTACTTAAAAGGCACCTCAAAAGCTTTTTTCTGATCTTTCCATGGCATTGTTGGGTGTTTTTTGAAGGTAGTTTTACTCTTGTTTGTATCTCCAACTTGTCATTTGCTTTCCAATTACTCCAAACTGTTTGCTTTAAACAGTTTTAATACTGCAATTAATTTAATTGTAATTTAGCTTAAACTATCCTATTTCATTCACTTTATTATTCACGTTCTTTGCTTAAGAACATATAGTATGTTGCATTTTGCAAACGAAAAAAATACAATTTTTAGATTTCTAAATCTGATTTAAAAAATTAGCAAAAAATTTATACTATTAATATTCTGTACTGCATTTGGTCGCAATAAAAAGGTAATTGTTCTCAGTATACTAAATTACTATATATAGTAATTTGCAATGAAACTCTTCAATTCCCGAAAACACATGCTGCATATCACTAGCCGACTAAAATTTGTCACATTTCAGCTTGTTCCAAAACTAAAATCTTCTGGAACAAAAAACAGTAACATCAATGAAGATGATACCAAATCATAAACAAATATATTTCTCAATGCGTTGCATCTTCAGCTCCTCTCCTGTGGCTACTGCAGCTCTGAAATGTACCATCCAATAGCTGGCCTTGAAACAAGCAACCACTGCCACTTAAGCAAACATCATAAACAAAGTAATAATTTTTTTACTAATTTGTGTTTGTTAATCTGCATTCAGCACAAACCAGACATTTTTCTGTAAGTATTTTCTAACATTTCATTTGGGGTGTGTCAGGAACAAAAGCTTATGCTAAAGAAATAAATGCATCACTGTACAAATGATCCCACAAGGATAAACCTCTCTGTACAGCCATCATACTTAGACTAATGTTATCAATAACTAAGGGCTTTGGAGCGTACTATGAAGCATGCCAACAATGCTGCTAATGAAGCACAGGTGGGTGGGAAATTAGTGTAAAACACAACCATAAAGCATAACTGATACTGCTTTGAAATTTTTTCTTGTTTATTTTGAAAGGTTTACTTTGAAATCTCAGTTTCCTATCATAGGGAAACAAGGTTAATGGAAATCATGCATCAATAGTCTCAGTCCATTTAAATTAGGTATTACTGGAGAATATAGTTACGCTTTTTCAAAACAAACCTATTCACGGAAAATTACTACTGACTAGGGTTTGTTGAGGACTGGGCGACTTTGCTTAAGAAACAATGGAAATTTCTGTAGGTGTGGATTAAATGAAGCTGTCAAACATGCTGTAATACAAGACATGATGGTGAGAAACAAGTATTAATTGTTTTACCTCATATTTACATTGAAATTTTCCTTGATTACTTTCCCATTATGCATACACACCTAAAGAGGTTTTTGCATACCAGTCAACAACTCAGGAAGGTAGATATCGGAATACTGCTCAGGCATTCTGCTCCAAAGGTGTAAAAATATTGACTCAGGGCAGTATTTTCATGGAGGACACACTGTGAGGAGTTTTTAAACCTGGTTATATGATAGACCTGGAGGAAAGTGTGTCAGAAGGATTGGGTGGGTTCATTTCTGTGGCTGGGGTCACTGTGATAAATAAAAAGTTTCCTACTAGTAGCACCACTGAGGTGGTCGAGATCAGACTGAAAATATTATATAAACTGAATATTGTGGGGGTTCTTGGTTAACACTCTTGTTCAATGTTGCATGGAAGGCAGGGAACAGTTCTCATTACTGCAATAATGGGGCAGTCATTCATATTTTCAAAAAGGGGACAGGAGGTTGTTTTCCAATTACAAGGAGTACTACTCAGATTGCGTGAGAAACCCTATGCTGGTGTACTGAAATATCAACATAGTCTCAACACTGAATCTCGGAACTGAAAAGTACAAGATAGCTTCCACATAAATTCCATAACAGCAGTAGAACAGTAGACTAACTCTTTGTCCCTGCACACACATTTCGGGACTATGAGAATTTGCTGATTTTGCTGATACCCACCTCAAAGTCTTGATATTGTTCTTCTGATAATGACTTCTTCGCCACTACTAAAACTCTGAGCCCTTCTCTTGCCATGTTCCCGCACTGTAAATAATAATAGAGAACACTGAGAGAAAAAAACCACCAACAATTCAATATGATCTTCAAAATAAATTTTCTCAATCATTCATGGTCATTCTTACACTTTCTGTCAGGTACCTAAACACCCATTTTAATTTAGTTACACAATAAACACATTAAAACTTAAATGAACTAAACACATTAAAACTTAAATGAACACTGAACTTTGGAAATACTGTCAAGCAGTATGCTGTATAAAAAATCAATAACTATTTTTACTCACTAAACATAGCTACTTAAAAAACAGTTTAAAAGTGACATCAATTGGCATTATCAAAATATAGAAAAAGAATAGTGTCAGGGAGTTCTAAAAATTACTTGTAATTTAACAAAAGACACTGCAATACTGTAATTTTTAAAGATTTGCACTGTATAGTATCCTTTACAATGCTCTACATTTTTTCAGTTTTTGTGCCTTGTGCCACCACCATCTGATCAAAGTACTCTAAATCTGCCTTTGATGTTTGATGGAAAGTGAACACTTCAGCTTTTGACAAGACCCATTACATCTAATCTACTAGGATGGTGTTTTGTACAATTCCCAGTGAGGGATGGGCAACCCTTTGGCCTCAGAACCCCTGAAGATTCATTTTCTCTAGCATCTTGCTGGATGGAG